>NC_089258.1:84017038-84189538 GCF_963930625.1 Muntiacus reevesi
TTGCCTGGAAAATCCCATGGACAGAAGAGCCTGGCACATTGTATAGTCCATGGGGTTGCAAAGAGTTGGACATGACTGAATGACTAACAGACTTTTGAACTAAAGGAGAATGATGGAAAATTTGCCTGGAATGGTAGACTGGAAACAGGTAGCTAAGGACAATGGATGCCATGATAAGAAGTTCTAAACTTAATATATACAAGTTAAGAAACTTCTGGGGATGTTAAAACTAGGGTGTGATGCTATCAGACCCAGTGTTAGGAAGGTGACATTTTCTGTGGTTAGCATTCCATCTGCCTCTGACAAAGTGAAAAGTGAAAGTGAAGTCGCTCAGTCGTGTTCGACTCTTTGTGACCCACTCTTTGTAGCCCACCAGGCTCCTCTATCCATGGGATTTTCCAGGCAAGAATACTGGAGTGGGTTGCCATTTCCTTCTCCAGGGGATCTTCCCAACGCAAAGATTGAACACAGGTCTCCCGCATTGTAGGCAGATGCTTTACCGTCTGAGCCACCAGGGAAGTCGCCTACTTGTTACCTGTCTTATATTTTTTCTGTTGCTTGGGTTGTGGCCAAATAGAAAGCTTGTATTGTTATTAATCATTTTAGACAGCTCCATTCATGATTCACAGCAGTTGTATTGACATCCTTGGAGGTTTTTGGCTATGTTTGGCAATAGCTCTGCTCTTTGGTCCATTTCTGGCACATCTCCACGTTCTGCATAGGGATCTTCTATAATCATTTTGTTAGCATCATTGTGAGAGCCCAAAACCTCCATAGACCTCTATGTAAATTGTGAGACACTGTTAAAATGAAAGATAAAATAATTTGATTATTATTTGGAGTCTTCATCCATAGGCTCATGCCTGATCATATGTATTATAACTGTTGTTATGATAGAACCAATAATGATAATATCCGTCACTGCAGGGTACATTTAAGAAACATACTTAACTTTAGAGTCTTGGGCATACATTTATTTGCTTAACGTGTTGGTATCTAGTGATGCTTATCATTTATTAATAAGATCTGAAGTTCTTGATGTCAAAATATTAACTTTCTTTTTCGGTTGCAGCCAAAAGAATTAGGATTAAATTCCCATGTATGGCTAGTTTCACCAAACTTTTGATTGATTAAACTCTCAGGAAAGTAAATAAAAATGTGTTTGGAACCCTGCTTTAGTGGCATAATATTCACTTCAGTCTCTAAATTTTGATGATAATGACAACAATGACAACACTACTAACATATCTGCTGATGTTAATTGTGCTCCTGGCTCCATTCCAGCTGATCTGTGTGTCTTATCTCATTTAGTCCTTGAGAACAACTATGTGGAACAGGTGCTACCATTATCCCTGTTTCAATGATGAAGAAACTGAGGTCACGAGCAGTTGGGTAGCAAGTCCAAGGGCGGGCAGATAGGAAGGATTTGAAGGAAGGCTGTTAGATTCCAGGGATCATGAATGTAGCCAATAATTTATAAAGCCTCCCCAGTAATTTAAGAAGCCTACCACTGATGCAGTCTGTCTCATTTGGATGTTTGTATTCAGTTGAGAAAACATCTTTCGTGTGCATTAGTCATCCTGTTGTCTTTATACATCCCAGTTCAGCACTAGGCTATTGGTTGTTGTTTAGTAGCCAAGTCATGTCTGACTCTTTCATGACCCCATGAACTGTAGCCCACCAGGCTCCTCTGTCCTTGGGATTTCCCAGGCAAGAATACTGGAGCAGGTTGTCATTTCCTTCTTCAGGGAATCTTCCCACCCCAGGTATCAAACCCACATCTGCATTGGCAGGCAGATTCTTTACTGCTGAGCCGGTGGAGAAGTCCCTTGCTATTGGGTGGTGCTTAATAAATCCAGGTGAAATTCAGTTCCCTATTCTACACACCCTGATGTTTGTAGCAGTACTACTTTTTTTTTCTTTCTTATTCAAGTATTTCCCGCTATTCCCTTCCCAGGGTCTGTGACTTTCTCACAATACTTGTGTCATCTGATATGATGTTCTTGTTTTTCCTCCTGGATCACTTCATATACAGAAGACTTGTTCCAACGATTACTCTCATTGGACCCACACTTGGTGGTCTGAGTTTGCAGGATGCTTTAGAATGTAGTCTTTTGGTTGATTAACCATGCTCTGCTCTGGGGAAAAATGATTATTATCTGTATTCTTCCCTGTTGTTTATTCTTAAGAACAGTTGAGTACTTTCTCCTCCATGCATCCATTCCCTTTTACTTCCGTGGTCCTCATTTGATTCAGCTCCTAGGATTTATCTGAATCCTTTTCTCTAACCCCTGAACACCACTGAATTTCATACGCGTTGTTTTGCATGCTCAAGGTGGAGGTGAGGCTCGTGCCAGAATTCCTTGTGGGCACCCTACATGGGCTGGCAGCATATCTTTTTACTCCTCGGTGTCAAAGACTGGGGAAGTGGATCCGTTTTATCGGACTCTTTCCTTTCCGCTTCTGCTCTTGTGGATCGCCCATGCCTTTTCGCTGGAACAGTTTGTGGTCACTGTCTCTAGTCACCCATCCTTGAGCCGCCGGGATACTGCTGTCTCCACTGCCTGAGGCCCCTGACCTCTGCCGCAGAGCTCCTGGGTGCGGATCCGCTTCCTTTAACTGCGAGGCGGCCTTCGTGTTGTTGCCTCCATTCTGAGCCTGAGTCACATAGATCAGTGGATCAGACTGAGCCACACGGATCCACGTAGATCCTAGACTGAGCCACAGTCTCTCGTTTCGCTCAGACGCCCCTTGAGATACTCCTGGCGTACTGCTTCTTCACTGAAGACCCTTCGGTGAGGTGGGAGTTTGGAGGAATGTCTCCCTTAGGCTGATCCGGCCCCTTCTCTTCTTTCTCCTCTCCTCTGCCACGTTTTCCCTTTTAGTGCAGCTTGTCAAAGACAGTGACTTCAGCAAATACTCGTGGCTTAGCCGGCAGTATTTCAAAACAAGGAAAACACTTTCAATACTTGTTTTAAAAATGCTGTTTTCCAGAAACCACTTTTTTATGCATGTTTGGTCATGCTCTGGGCTTAAATGATAAGTAATCAGTTTTTCTCTTTAATTGAAAGGGTATTATGCTTGGCTTTAGTGCAGCATTTTGCTTAACAATCCAAATACCTTTTAAAAAATGAGGTAGAGAGATTTTGCTAGATGAGCGCTGGGAACAAAGCTAACAGTTCTGTGTCTCATGGGAATTTAAATGGCACTTACTTGGCCCAATGAAGACCGGGTTGGGAAGTTTTGTCTGTTCTTCCAGTGTTTCTTCTTACTCTGCTAGTTGTTTTGAACCTGATAGCTTTTTAATGGAGACCAGGCTAAATGACACGAGTAACACACTTTATCCAGAGCACTCTCTGTTCACTATACAGTTCACTGATACCCAGATGCGGCTAACATTGAATTACTCAGTGTTCAGTGATTCTTCTTGCACAGGCAGCAGTGTTATAAATCAGTAAATCTGCAGTGTTGACTTTATGTGCAAATCTTTTGGGTAACCTAAAAACAATGTAAAATGATTAAGTGGTACCATTTAAAAATCTTTCCTATGAAACATCTGTTTAAAAGTATTTGACATCTGAATCTTGAAATATTCTCATTCCAAAGGATAAATTCAACACATCTCTGCACTTATTCTAGATATGTTCATTCTATTATCATATAGTTTTCTTTCTGCCAAGAAAATCAAATAAAACCTTAAATTGTGCAGTATTTTATTGTCCTGATTATCACTTTTACCACATTTCATGCCACTTTTAAAAATATTTATTGATTTATTTTTGAATGAAAACATTTATGATAACTATAGTATTATTGAAAATAACATGCCAGTAAGATAGCTGGTGTGCATTAGCATTCTGTGATACTACTTATGAGATCATTTGATAGCTCCAACATGCATTTATTTTTGTTGCACAGTGTGTTAAATTCATGATATATATTCAATGTTTTTATAGTACAATGTATTCAGTACAGTACTGAATACAGTACTGACTTCTTTCTTCCTCATTTTAAATGTCTTTCTGACAATAAATTTTAACCATGTAAATTCCCTTTTTTGAGATTCAATTCATGATAATTATGATAGGAGTTTAATGTATTATCCTGATAAAATGACCAGCCATCTGATTTGTCCAGGACTGTTAGGTTCTCTGAGAGCAGGACTTCCAGTTTTAAAACTGGGATTACCTGCCCTAGGAAACTCATTTCAGTTTGCTTGGACTCAAGCGTTTCCTAGGATGTAGCATTTTGGGTTAAAATTATGAAAGTTCTAGGTGAACCAGGATTACCAACAGCCCTACATCCTGATTATTACTTTAGTTTTAAGCTAGAGCATTTTTCATCATGAGTTCTTGCTATCAAAGTAAATATCAAAGGCAACCTGGTGTAACCTAATACAAACTGCTCAAATAAGTTTTTAGGGAAATTTTTTTTTATGTTCTTAATTTTTGTTTTTAACTTCTGCTTGGTCACAAATTATTCAAGGATGTTATTCCTGGATATAATCATTTAGCTTTCATGATGCTAGTCTTGTAGAGATTTCAGTTTGCCTTAGGCTGTCAGGATGTGTTTCTCCCAGGGGAGTGACATTCTGAACTTTGACAGATAACATCACCTCTGCTTATCTGGGAAATGTGAAGTCTTAAAAAAAAAAAAAAAAAACAAACATAGTCCATCCATATTCCTCCCAGGATTTCAGTGCTTCCCTGTGTTTTCAACAGATCACACGGTTTTTCTTCCCCCCTGGGACCTCACTATATGCAATTGCAGTATTTGGATAAGAACTAAATATTCTGGATTTCTCCTCGGTTCTCGTCACTTGGTGTGGGGGCTGAGAGCAGGACTGGGTGGTGTAGCTCAAACGCTGCTCCTTTCTTTGCTAAACCACGGGACACTGAAAATGTTACCTCACCACTCCATGCCTCCGTGTTAGTGAGCACAAGTTCACGTGTTTGACACACGGTGAAGCCAAGCCAACCTAGATGCTGGCGTTTGGGGCAAAGAAAGTTTATTGCAGGGCCTGACAAGGAGACTGGTGGCTCATGACCCCAAACCCTGAACTCCTTGATGGGTTTCAGCGAAGCACCTTTACAGGCATGATGAAGGAGGGCAGGGTGAGTTGTTGCAGACTCCTGGGTGTGGGAGTCCTTCGTTCTTGTAGCTATCCACATAGGTCATGTCATGATGTTCCTGTGAATCTCCAATAAGATGACTATTATTATCTGTTCTACAACTTTTTATCTTAATATAAAAGATGGGTGGTTAGTCACCCAGAACCAGACATTCTGGAGTGCAAAGTCAAGTGGGCCTTAAGAAGCACTGCTACTAGTAAAGCTAGTGGATGCAATGAAATGCCAGCAGAACTATTCAAATCCCTAAAGGATGATGCCATCAAGGTTTTTCATTCATCGTGTCAGCAAATGTGGAAGACCCAGCAGGGGCCACAGGACTGGAAAAGGTCAATCCTCATCCCAGTTCCCAAGAAGGGTGGTACCAAAGAATGTGCTAGCCATTGGATAATTGCACTCATCTCCCATGCTAAGAAGGTCACACTTATGTGCTAGGCTTCAACATTATACAAACCAAGAACTTCCAGATGTCCAAGCTGGGTTTAGAAAAGGAAGAGGAACTAGAGAGCAAATTGTCAACATTCATTGGATCATAGAGAAAGCTAGGGGATTTCAGAAAAACATCTATCTCTGTTTCATCGACTACACTAACACCTTTGGCTGTGTGGATCATGACAAGCTGTGGAAAGCTCTTAAAGAGATAGAAATACCAGACCATCTTACCTGTCTCCTGAGAAACCTGTATGCGGATCAAGAAGCAACAGTTAGAACCCAGTATGGAACAATTGATTGGTTCAAGATCCAGAAAGGGGTGTCAGGGCTGTCTGCTGCCACCCTGTCTGTTTAATCTATATGCTGAACACATCATGAGAAATGCTGGGCTGGATGAATGACAAGCTGGAATCAAGATAGGTGGGAGAAACATCAACAACCTCAGATATGCACTCTAATGACAGAAAGCAAAGAGGAACTAAAGAGCCTCTTGATGAGGGTGAAGGAGGAGAGTGAAAGAGCCAGCTTAAGATGAAATATTAAAAAACTAAGATCATGGCATCAGCCCCATCATTTCATGGCAAGTAGAGGGGAAAAGGTGGAAGCAGTGACAGGGCTCCTCTTCTTGGGCTCAGAATCACTGCAGACGGTGGGCAGCCATGAAATCAGGAGATGATTGCTGCTTGGCATGAAAGTGATGACAAACCTAGACAGTGTGTTGAAAACCAGAGACACTACTCTGCCGACCAAGGTCCATCTAGTCAAGGCTGCGGTCTTCCCAGTGGTCACGTACGGTTGTGAGAGCTGGACAGTAAAGAAGGCAGAGCACTGAAGAACTGATGCCTTTGAATTGTGGTGCTGGAGAAGACTCCTGAGAGTCTCTTGAGCTGCAAGGAGATCAAACCAGTCACTCTTAAGGGAGATCAACCCTGAATATTCACTGGAGGGACTGATGCTGAAGCTGATGCTTCAGTATTTTGATCATCTGATTTGAACAGACAGCTCATTGGAAAATTCCCTAATCCTGGAAAAGATTGAGGGCAGAAGGAGAAGAGGGCATCAGAGGCTGAGATGGCTGGATCACATCACCAAGGCATTGAACATGAACCTGGGCAAATTTCGGTAGATGGTGAGGGACAGGGAGGCCTGGCATGCGAAAGTCCATGGGGTCAGAAAGAGTTGGACACGGCCGGGCAACTAGACAACAACAACAACATAAAAGGAAACGTGTTATACCTTTAAAGGTCGAGCCCTGAGAATAGGCTATCCTCTATATTTCAAGCTATAGGCAATATTATTTTGCAAAAGATGCAGGACCAGTGTGACTAAGCACAGGGAACAGAGCCCAAGAGTTAAAGTTCACGAAATAGGCATAATATGGAGTCAGGTTTCTTTTTCCCTATTACATCTGGACTCTCAGATGCTTAATTAGTGTACTAATAGGATCTAAAATAATGGCATCCGGTCCCATGACTTCATGGCAAATAGATGGGGAAGCAATGGAAACAGTGGCAGACTTTCTTTTCTTGGGCTCCAAAATCACTGCAGATGGTGACTGCAGCCATGAAATTAAAAGACGCTTGCTCCTTGGAAGAAAAGTTATGACCAACCTAGACAGCATATTAAAAAGCAGAAACAACTTTGTCAACAAAAGTCCATCTAGTCAAGCCTATGATTTTTCCAATAGTCATGTAATGATGTGAGAGTTGGACTATAAAGAAATCTGAGCACCGAAAAATTGATGCTTTTGAACTGTGGTGTTGAAGAAGACTCTTGAGAGTCCCTTGGATAGCAAGGAGATCCAACCAGTCCATCCTAAAGGAAATCAGTCCTGAATATTCATTGCAAGGAAGGATGCTGAAGCTGAAGCTCCAATATTTTGGCCACATGAGGCAAAGAGCTGACTCATTGGAAAAGACCCTGATGCTGGGAAGGATTAAAGGTGGGAGGAGAAGGGGATGACAGAGGATGAAGTGATTAGATGGCCTCACAGACTCGATGGACATGAGTTTAAGCAAACTCTGGCAGTTGGTGATGAACAGGGAAGCCTGGCGTGCTGCAGTTCATGGGGTCGCAAAGAGTCGGACACGACTGAGTGACTGAACTGAATAGGATCTCCACTTTTTTGTGGATATTATGAAGATTCAAATGAATGCTTCTAAAGCAGTTAAGTCAATTCATAGTATACAGTATTTGGTAAACATTGATACTATTCATCTTGATTTTCTTTATTCTGACCATCTTAGTAAGTTACCACTTACAGTGGAAACAATGGCTGACTTTATTTTCTGGGCTCCAAAATCCCTGCAGATGGTGATTGCAGCCAGGAAATTAAAAGATGCTTACTGCTTGGAAGGAAAGTTATGACCAACCTAGACAACATATTAAAAAGCAAAGACATTACTTTGCCAACAAAGGTCCATCTAGTCAAGACTATGGTTTTTCTACTAGTTATGTATGGATGTGAGAGTTGGACTGTGAAGAAAGCTGAGCACCAAAGAATTGATGCTTTTGAAATGTGGTGTTGGAGAAGACTCTTGAGAGTCCCTTGGACTACAAGGAGATCCAACCAGTCCATCCTAAAGGAGATCAGTCCTGTGTGTTCATTGGAAGGACTGATGTTGAAGCTGAAACACCAATACTTTGGCCACCTGATGCAAAGAGCTGACTCATACCCTGATTCTGGGAAAGATTGAGGGCAGGAGGAGAAGGGGATGACAGAGAATGAGATGGTTTGATGGCATCACTGACTCAATGGACATGGGTTTGGGTGGGCTCTGGGCATTGGTGATGGACATGGAAGCCTGGCATGCTGCAGTCCATGGGGTCGCAAAGAGTTGGACACGACTGAGCGACCGAACTGACCTGAGCCACTTACCTGAGTGCTCTTACCTTCACCCCTGATTTTACTGTGCTGGTTAATTTGGTACATCTTTGTTAAAAACCTAAGCATCTAGGCCTAGGAAAATAATCTCTTTAATCAATTCTGAGGAGTGCTTGGATCTTCCATGCACTCAGCTGCATGATGTTCTTCCAAGTTCTTACATACGATTTTTGTTAAATTGTTCTTTTCAGCACTATGGATTCATGGAATAAAGTAATTTCTACTGAAATTTGGGCTTCCCTGGTGGCGCTAGTGGTAAAGAACTCATCTGCCAATGCAAGATATGCAGGTTCAGTTCCTGGGTTCAGAAGATCCCCTGGAGGAGGGCATGGCAACCCTCTCCAGTATTCTTGCCTGGAGAATCCCAAGGACAGAGGGGCCTGGTAGCCTACAGTCCACGGGTTGCAAAGAGTTGGATACCACTGTACCCATTTAGCACTAAAGAAATTCACCAAATCTGTAAGATGCATTTCTTAACTTTCAAACCATTTTTAGAATGTCTTTTGTTTATTTCAGTCAACTTTTCTTCATTTGCCTTTGGCCTGAATCAGCTTTGTAATTTATCTAAACACACAAAGGGAAGAAACATTGCCAAAATGACTCCATTTTATTCTCAGTGAAAATGTGTTTTGATGCAAAACTTTAATTTGAAAGGAGAAATCAGATGTCATTTCTCAGTGTGATCCCTTTTAGTGTCCTTTGCCGCTGGGTTTTCAAATGTTAATATAAAAGGGACAAGTGCATGATAGTAACATTGTGAGGAGGCTGCCTCCTGTCCTGATTTTGAGTTTAGAGCATACGGTCTATAAGTCAGCCCCGCCACTCGGAGGCCCTGAGTCAGTGAGTCCAGGTGGTTCCTGCCCGGGCTCAGCTGCCACACTGGGTCCTCCTGTTCTCACTTTCCTCCCATCCGCACGGCCTCCTTCTGCTGCTACCCTGCCAGCGTTGTTCCAATTCAACCGTGTGGATTGCAAGTTTCATGATAGCGTGTCCTAGACAAAGCGTGGGTAGGGAAGATAAAAACAAGAAGAGCCTCAGTGAGGGGAACCACCCTTATAGAGTGGGCTGAAATGCACGCCTTTCTGAGGCGTGGTGGGCTGTGCACTTTTATTTTATCTTTGTTTCTCTCCTCCAGGTTCCCCGTTCTTATCCTCAGCTCTTTGCCTCTTCCCTGATCCTCACAGCATGATCCTTTGTTGCCTCCCATGTGAAAGAAGCTCACAAACCAGCCACAGTGGCCTTCTGACCCTTAAAAGCCTTTCCCTTTCTTTTCCTGGTAACGATTTGGCCTGTGTTATTTGAGAGAACAGATGCTATTTCTGAATAAAAGAGCATGAATACAATTTTAAATGTTTTTGTTGCTATTTTTATTTTCTAGTTAGTTTTCAATTACTTTTTCATTCTTAAAAATAATCTACTACATAATGTTGAGTGTGCTTAAGACTTATTATTTTCTTTTTAGAACCATAGACTTCTGATAAGGGCCAAGATATACTATCTTAGTATGCGTGTTGTTTATTTGCTGATCTTAAGAACTTTTGATGTGTCATTTCTGTTTTTTTTAATTGACTTTTTTGAGGTGGTTGTAGGTACAAAGAGCTGAGTTAGTATCATAGAGTGATGTGTTATTTTTTGATGATATTAGTTTTCTCTGAAGTTCTGAGAAGCTGAAAGTAAAAAGTTCATGCTGTAACCCCAAGTTGAGAAAATCTGAATTGGGGGAGGGGCTAGTTATGAAACCAGTATTGAAGTCAATAAATCACTACAGAATTGGGAGTGCAAAACTCAATAATTAATGTGTGAAATGCTTGTGAGTTAAAAACAGAGTAGATAATAATAATAGCTACCATTCTTTAGAAGATTAACCATGTGCTCACCTCTGTATTTATATCCTTTATGTGGATTATCCTATATAGATACTGTATTAATAATAACCCTCTGAGTATTATAGTTCTACACACCTTATTTACAGAGGAGAAAACTGAAGTATGGAGGAATTAAGCTGCCTTAATTGCAGAACTAGTCAGTGACTAAAACCTTATTGACACTCAATTAGTTCTCCCTTTCAGTCCGGTGCTATTAACTGAACACAGAGTCCTTATTCTAGACCTGTCTCTGCCCCACACATGTCATGGAGAAACTGAGGCAAAGAGAGATTTTGTGCATGTTTGTTCATTTGTTCACAGAACAAATTGGAGTGGGGTTCCCAGGCATATCTGTACATTAGAACCAGCTGAAAGAAAGTGAAATTTAAAGTGAAGTCGCTCAGTCTTGTCCGACTCTTTGCGACCCCATGGACTGTCCATGGGATTTCCCAGGCAAGAACACTGGAGTGGGTTGCCATTTCCTCCTCCAGGGGATCTTCCCAACCCAGGGATCGAACCCAGGTCTCCTGCAATGCAGACAGACTCTCTATCCTCTGAGCTACAGGGAAGCTAAGGAACCAGTTGAGATTTCTTTTAAATATTCCAAGTTCAGTCTACACCCTAGCGTGTGCATGCATGCATGCTAAGTTGCTTCAGTCGTGTCCAATTCTCTGAGACTCTACGGACTATAGTCCACCAGGCTCCTCCGTCCTTGCAATTCTCCAGGCAAGAGTACTGGACTGGGTTGCCTTGTCCTCCTCCAGGAGATCTTCAAAACCCAGGGATCTACTGGGGTTAAATGACAATTTCAGGATGATACAACATTGGTAATTTGGGGGATGAGATTTCAATTTGCATATGACAGGACTGAACTGAACTGATGGGAAGCATTTAGTTAGAGGAAGTGCTTGAAAGGGTCTCACTGTACTCATTCATAAGCCATTTTCCTTATTAGGCACTCCCCCCACCCCCCATTGGTTGGCGATTCCCAAAAGAATCTGCTTCAACTCATATCACATGGAGAAGTTGATTATGGACCTAGCCTTGAACTGAGAACTTAATTCACTGGATCCTCCCACAGAGTACATGAGAAAACTGAAGTGGAGAGAACGAAAGCAACCTGTTTAAAGTCACAGATCTGGATAGTGGTGGAGCCAGGATTCAAAGCACAAGTCAGCTTGACTCAGAACTCAAGACAGTGGAATCTGGGAGTACTATTCTATTTTAAGGTCACTTGTTGTTTGCTTCCATCCTTAGAAGACCTGGGATCCTGTCAGTATTGTGGGTTCCTGACATTTCAGTCTGCTGACCCTGCCTCTCCCTAAGCTTTGGGATTTGGAGCATCTGTATTTAGCGTGAGTCTGGTTGCTCCCATGTTGAGAGTCTTAATCATGCTAACTGCTATGCTTAGAGCCTTATCTATATTTAGGTTCCAGCTGTTCTTGCTGATAAAACTGCTGGGACACAGAAACTATCTCCATTTTGAGTTCCCCATTTTGAGTTTGTTCGTTTTTTTTCCAACTGAAAAAAAAAAGAGATCTTCCACCATCATCCTTGAAACCCATGCATCGGGCACCGCCCCTCCGACAGGGTCTGTTGTCAGGGGAGATCTCGCTGGGTGTCCTTTTCTGATATTCTTAGCTCCCAGTCATAGCTCTGTAACGCCATACCACTTTAAGAATTCCTTATCTTACATTGTGTGACAAATCATGGAATAGTTACATAGACTCTAGACTCTCCTAAGCACCCATGAATAGAGATTCTTAGTCATTGTTCAGTCACTCAGTTGTGTCTGATTCTTTGTGACCCCATGGACTGCAGCACACCAGGCCTCCCTGTCCATCACCAACTCCCAGAGTCCACCCAAACCCATGTCCATTGAGTCAGTGATGCCATCCAACCATCTCATCCTCTGTTGTCCCCTTCTCCTCCTGCCTTCAATCTTTCCCAGCATCAGGGTCTTTTCCAATAAGTCATTTCTTTGCGTCAGGTAGCCAAAGTGTTGGAGCTTCAGCTTCAGCATCAGTCTTTCCAATGAATATTCAGGACTGATCTCCTTTAGGATGGACTGGTTGGATCTCCTTGCAGTCCAATGGACTCTTGACAGTCTTCTCCAACACCACAGTTCAAGAGCATCAATTCTTCGGCGCTCAGCTTTCGTTATAGTCCAACTCTCACATCCATACATGACCACTGGAAAAACCATAGCCTTGACTAGATGGACCTTTGTTTGCAAAGTGATGTCTCTGCTTTTTAATACACTATCTAGGTTTGTCGTAACTTTTTTCCCCAAGGAGCAAGCGCCTTTTAATTTCATGGCTGCAGTCACCATCTGCAGTGATTTTGCAGCCCAAGAAAAGAAAGTATGTCATTGTTTCCATTGTTTCCCTATCTATTTGCTGTAAAGTAATGGGGCCAGATGCCATGATCTTCATTTTTTGAATGTTGAGTTTTAAGCCAGCTTTTCCACTCTCCTCTTTCACTTTCATCAAGAGGCTCTTTAGTTCCACTTCACTTTCTGCCATTAAGGTGGTGTCATCTGCATATCTGAGGTTACTGATATTTCTCCCAGCAATCTTGATTCCAGCTTGTGCCTCATTCAGTCTGGCATTTAGCATGATGTACTCTGCATGTAAGTTAAATAAGCAGGGTGACAATATACAGCCTTGACATAATCCTTTCCTGATTTGGAACCAGTTTGTTGTCCCATGTCTAGTTCTAACTGTTATTTCTTGACCTGCATACAGGTTTCTCAGGAGGCAGGTAAGGTGGCCTGGTATTCCCATCTCTTGAAGACTTTTCCACAGTTTGTTGTGATCCACACAGTTAAAGGCTTTAACGTAGTCGATGAAGCAGATGTTTTTCTGGAACTCTCTTGCTTTTTTGATGATCCAGCAGATGTTGGCAATTTGATCTCTTGTTCCTCTGCCTTTTCTAAATTCAGCTTGTATATCTGTAAGTTTTCAGTTCATATACTGTTGAAGCCTGGCTTGGAGGATTTTGCGCTTGACCTTGCCAGTATGTGAAATGTGTACAATTGTGCAGTAGTTTGAGCATTCTTTGTCATTGCCCTTCTTTCTTGTTGGAATGGAAGCTGACTTTTTCCAATCCTATGGCTGCTGCTGAGTTTTCCAAATTTGCTGGCATAGTGAGTGCAGAACTTTTACAGCATCTTTTAGGCTATGAAATAGCTCAGCTGGAATTCCATCACCTCCACTACCTGTGTTTGTAATGATGCTTCCTAACGCCCACTTGACTTGGCATTCCAGAATGTCTGGCTCTAGGTGAGTGATCACACCATCGTGGTTATCTGGGTCATGAAGATCTTTTTTTTATACAGTTCTTCTGTGTGTTCTTGCCACCTCTTCTTAATATCTTCTGATTCTGTTTGTTCTGTAACATTTCTGTCCTTTATTGTGTTCATCTTTGCATGAAATGTTCCCTTGGTATCTCTAAATTTCTTGAAGAGATCCCTAGTCTTTCCCATTCTATTTATTGTTTTTCCCTATATCTTGGCATTGTTCACTTAAGATTGCTTTCTTATCCCTCCTTAGATTCTTAGAGCAGAATATGAATTGAATATTATTTGTATTGCCTTTTGGTAATTTTATACATTTCTTTTTAAAATCAACAGAATTGCTAATTTTAACTTAATTAGTAGAACATTTATAAAATACTTATGCAGTCATTTAATTGCAAATATTATTTTCTGGTTCATTTTCTGTCCTAGCACTTGAGACATGGAAAATTCATAAACACATTGAATGAACACATGAATTTGGTTGCCAAGTCCAGAAGTAGTAGACAGAGAAGGCAGCCTGATGCTCTGCTTTGTGTCTTGAACTTCTTAATGCTTTGTAAACAGGGCCTCCCATTTTCATTTTCACTGGTCGCCACAGATTGTGTATCGGAGTGCAGGCTTGTGGAGCCAGTTCTGAATGGAGGGAGTGTATGAAAGTATATCCTCAGGCACCGAAATCCTGGGTTTGCCAGAAAATGCCTTGGGCTTTTCCATGCCAGAGTATGGAAACCAGAATGAAATTTTTGGTCAACCCAATAGTTAAGTGGCACTGGTAGGGGGTGTGGGGAGTGGGATTCGTGGACACCTGTGTAAACGTATTGGTCACAGAGACCTAAAAAAAATTTTTTTTTATTCTATAGAATTTAAGACATACATAAAAGGATTTCCTGTAGAATTAGGTTGAATAATTATGCTTTATATAACCCTGCCTACAGTTCTCATGTACATAATTGTGATTCATAAAACACAACTTCATTTAGTACCTCTATTGAATTTGTAAATGCTAGAAGTTTAGCCATTAATATGTGAGGGGGGTCAGACAGTCAAGTCATCAGTGACATAATTGATGCCCTTTCCAGAACTTATCTGAATGAATTAAAATGAGCTTTCCTGTCCTTGTCCGTAGGGGTAAAAACATGTGAAAATGTAACAGTAATTTTAAAAGAATACATATTTGAACTTAATTAAATTCTTATTCCAAAAACAAGTTGCAAGTGCCTTGTTCTGGAGAATTTCAGATCAGATACAGGCCCTGTGTCATAGGACCTTGGCTTATTACCCACCTGCGGATAGGAGATCAGAGACTGGAATAGAGGTTCCTACATGAAGCCAGGATCCTACAGGCATATCTCCTCAGTAAAAGAGGATTTAAATAGCTCTACCTGTGAAACTGGAAGTGGCAAGCAGTTTTTCTATCTATCAGGCCTGTAAGTGAACGTGTGGATAGAGAGAGGGCTGTGGAAATTACACTTCAGACCTGAGCTCAGTAGGTGAAGAGTCCAAATTTACACAGCTTATGAATTGTGAATTCAGCTTCAAAAATGAACATTTTAAACACCACCGAATTCTGTGAAACAATGGATCACTCTGTAAAGGCAAAGATCGAATATCTTTAGGACACGCCCACAACCCAGAGCACACAGGATTCTAATGGCATCCAGACTGAGGGTAAGACACGATGGACACTCGGGAATGGACCACAGGGAAGGAGAGCAAGCAAACACAGGGCGAGGAGGACTCACACTCAAAAACTGGAGGGAAGCCTGAGTTCTAAAATCATTTGAGGGATAGGGAAGAACTAGCAAATGTCACAGAAGAGAAAGTGAAAATAAGCTAGAGAATTATAAACTAATCAGACATAATTACAAACAAAAATGTAGGAGAGATAGTTAAAACTCAGTAGGTACATTAATAGCCAGATTTCATCATTTAAAAATTATTTATTTATTTATTTTGGCTTGCTGGGTCTTTGTTGTTGCATAGTTTTATATATAAATATATATATCCTTAGTTATGCATAATTATGCATAGTTTTAAATAGAGTGATTGATAGTGCAAAATATCTAAAAAGAAAATCAAAATGAAGAGAGCATTTAAAAAGAAGCCAGCAGAAAAGACAGTTTTACCTCCAAAAAATTTATTTGATTACTTGAATTTATGGCAAGCAGAAGTTAGTGAAATATCTTCAGAGTACTAATGGAAAATATATATTGTAAAATTCTATACCCAGTTTAATAGCATTTAACAGGAAATTTGAAATGAAGACAGGATAAAATATGAATTTTCCCTTCATAGACCTCTGCTGAAAGAAATACCAAAGTTGTAGTTCAGAAAGAAATTGAATCTGTAACAAACAAGTTAGATGCAAAGAGAAATTCAGTTCAAACGTATAGGTGAATGTATTAATAAATTCAAATATATATGGTTAAAGAATAAAATCATATTAATTTTGATAGAGTAAGGCATGCTAAAATATCAGAAGGCCAGAAGATGAAAATGGGTGGAGAAATGTTATAACTTTAGACTTTGTTGCCAAGTGTGGAGCTTAATATTTAAATGTAACTGCTAAAGGCATTAAAAATAGTGAATTAATTAACTACAAATGAGTATAGAAGGGAAAGGTGAATAAATTAAAATCTATAAATCTAATAGATTATCAGAAAGGGATAAGAGGGAAAAAGCAATGATTAACTTCAAACAAATGGTAAAAATAAACCTAAATCAATCAAACTAAATATGAACATACTACTTTTCCAGGTTTAGTACAGAAATTATTGACAAAATTGGAAACAAAAAATAGTAGAAATTTGAGTTCTTTACGAAGGATACAGTGAAAATGTAATGACAGAAAAATTGAAACAGAGCTGGAGAGAGATCTGCTAAAAGGAAGAACAGGTATGTTATCCTAATAGAAGACAAAATGGACTTTAACAAAAGTCACCCTAAAAAAGCAAAAGAGCTCCAGAAAAACATATACTTTTGCTTTATTGACTACACCAAAGCCTTTGACAGTGTGGATCACAACAAACTGTAGAAAGTTCTTAAAGAGGTGGGAGTACCAGAACGCCTGACCTGCCTCCTGAGAAATCTGTATGCAGGTCAAGAAGCAACAGTTAGAACTGGACATGGAACAACAGAGTGGTTCCAAATCAGGAAAGGAGTACATCAAGGCTGTATGTTGTCACCCTGCTTATTTAACTTATATGCAGAGTACATCATGAGAAACACTGGGCTGGAGGAAGCACAAGGGGGAATCAAGATTGCTGGGAGAAATCTCAATAACCTCAGATATGCAGATGGTACCACCCTTATGGCAGAAAGTGAAGAGGAACTAAAGAGCCTTTTGATGAAAGTGAGAGAGAAGAGTAAAAAAGTTGGCTTAAAACTCAACATTCAGAAAACTAAGATCATGGCATCTGGTCCCATCACTTCATGGGAGATAGATGGGGAGACAATGGAAACAGTGGCTGAGTAATTTTGGGGGCTCCAAAATCACTGCAGATGGTTACTGCAGCCATGAAGTTAAAAAAAAGATGCTTGCCCCTTGGAAGTAAATGTTAACCTGTATTAAATCTGAGTGGCAGTTTCACTGGATATTTTATATATATCTTTGCACTATTAAGTCTTTGAAATATTTTTTAGTAACATTTTAAAAAGTTCAGTGGCTTTTGCATGTTAAAAATTAGGAATCTATTGTTCCAATTAAGTCATTTGAGCTATGTTAGAGTTTTATTATGTGTGTGTATACATGTGTGTATGTATATGTATACATTTATGCATTCAGTAAATATTTGTTAAATGCCTACTGTTTTTCAGCTGTGAAGGCAGGTTAGGAGTTTAGCACGTGAGGATGAATATCAGAAGGCTGGGTTTGGTTATCCCATTGCTGTTTAGTTGCTCACTAGTTTCTGAGTCTTTTACGATCCCATGCCTGACAGGCTCCTCTGTCCATGGGATTTCCCAGGCAAGAACACTGGAGCAGGTTTATCATCTCTTCCTCCAGAGGATCTTCCCAACCCAGGGATCACACTTGGGATCCCGCACTGGCAGGTGGATTCTTTACCACTGGGCCAGCAGGGAAGCCCAACTTATTCTGTAGAAATATCAATATCTCCAGTTTTTTAACACAAAAGGTTATTTTGAATTGATGCAAAGCTCATTGCAAAGTCATATATTCTTAGGCTGATTTGGGCATAAGCAGCCTCTACAATTTCTGGAACACAAGTTTTTGGTCTTTATGGAAGGGAAAATGAGAAGATGAAAAAATCATAGACCAGTTCTTATATGTTTTTACCTCTGAAAATTCTCAGTCACCCTTGTCTTTCACTGATGAAAGAAATTCCGATGGCCCTGCCTAAGCTCAAATAGGCAGCAAGTGTCGGGAAGACCTAGAAAGATCTGCTTAGCTGGTTGTGCAAGAAACACCATTTTTCTGCCATCATGGAACTAGCAGTCAAGTATAATATCTAGATCAGATTCCTTAATCTCATTACTGTTGACATTTTGTGTTAGATAATTCTTTGTTGTGGGTTGAGAAACACTGTTCTAAAAGAGATGAAGGAAATATTTTGTAGGACAGGTGGTAAATCTGTGAGATTTCATAAGAGGAAGTAGCAAGTGATTAAAATATAAGTAAATTTGTCTCCAAATGTATGTTGCTTCATTTATAGTCCTTTTTAACAATATGAGAAAATCTCCCTTATCTCTTTTATTTGTACCCCGAAGGATGACAATCCTAGACTCCTATAGTTTGGCCATTGTTTCCCATGTCAGTGGAAAAGATCCCTTTTCGACAGGTATTTGGGTACATCAATCAAGGTGCCTTCCAGAAATGGTGTTTCCTAGAACCCTGGCAAAGGGGTACAGATATCAAAAGCACAAGACTTTATCTGAACCACAACTTCTTTATCCATTCATCTGTCAGTGGACATCCTGGTTGCTTCTTTGTCCTAGCTATTGTGAATAGTGGTGCAATGAACATTGGGGCGCATGTGTCTCAATTATGGTTTCCTCAAGGTATATGCGCAGTATCGGGATTGCTGGGTCCTATGGTGGTCTTTATTCCTAGTTCTTAAAGGAATCTTCATACTGTTCTCCACGGTGGCTGGGGTGGGAGTTGGGGGTGGGGTTCAAGAGGGAGGGGCCATGTGTATACTGACGGTTGATTCATGTTGATGTATGGCAGACACCAATGCAATATTGTAAAGCAATTATCCTCCACTTAAAAATAAATGAAGTTAAAAAAAGCACAAGGCTGAATTCAAGAGGTAATCATGGGAAGCCAGGAAATGGTGGTCAATTATTGGAGGTAATGCTGAAAGAACATACGAGGATGGTGAAAACAAGAAAAAGACGGAGAACCAGGAACCAGATGGTCTCTGCAATGAAGGCCTTGAAGGCAGAAACAGACAAGACGTAGTGATGTCTGTGTTCAGTCCTGGGCGAAGATGTGTACGTACCAAGGCCCGCCCCTGATTGGATGGACGGGCAGGAAAGGTACTGAGAGTCACCAGTGATAAACACATTGACAAAAACCAGATGGTTGGAAGTGAATTCCAGGGACGAGTGCGGCTATCTAAGGAGGGTGGAGACAAGGTTTTCAGCGTGACTGCTGCAGAGAGAGAGACAAAATAATCAGGCGAAAGTTCAGACAAGCCTGGGTATTTTCTGTCAAGTTGCCTTAGACGTCAATGATATGAAAGAGTTCACATCTCTTTACCTTATGGAACAGGAAAATTACAGAGCAATGTGAGTGCTTGCAATCTGTCCAGTTATTATCAATATTTATGTGCTAATTCATGGCATAATAAATCGAAGAAACTTTCCCATAAAATTAATCCACTGGCATTTTGTGTAATGCTTGACACTAAACATATTTGCTTTAAATCCTTTAATTAGCAAGTAATTCTTTAGCACCTTTCTCTATAAATTATTTTCTTAGATAAATAGCAAATAGATCCATCCTATGCCGACAGCTATGTTTAATGTTTACAATAAAGAATAATATATGCTTATTATAAATAATTCAAGCAATAAAGACATATATAAAATGAGAATTCTCTCTTCTTCTGCCACTAATTCAGTTCCCGAACCTTTGTAAGAACCACTTTAAAGTGTAAATACTTCTCAGATTATTTTTTAGTCTTTACTTTTTTAAAAAATTTGTGTAAAGTTTCTTTCCAAAGAGTTACTTTTGTCAACCATTTACTAATTTCGATTTTTATTGCATTCTGCATTTGTCTTGTGAATATTTACATAGAAGCCCCATTATTAACAAATATACTGTTAATCACTATTCTCAGCAGCTTTGTCTGCTCTTTATTATTTCTTGTACATCTGTCTTCATTTTTCCCTTCAATTCATTTTTTGGTTTGCATACACATGTCATATTTCTTATGCAAACTGGTAAGCCACTATGAAGAACAGTGTGGAAATTCCTTAAAAAACTGGGAGCAGAACTGCCATATGACCCAGTCATCCCACTGCTGGGCCTATAGCCTGAGAAAACCAGAATTGAAAGAGACACATGTTCACCAATGTTCACTGAAGCACTGTTTGCAGTAGCTAAGACGTGGAAGCAACCGGGATGTCCGTCAGCAGAGGAATGGATAAGGAAGTAGTGGTTTGTATACACAGCGGAATATTACTCAGCCATAAAAAGGAGCAAGTGTGAGTCAGTTCTAAGCAGGTGAATGAACCTGTAGCCTATTATACAGATTGAAGTAAGTCAGAAAGAGAAAGACACATACACACATATATATAGAATTTAGAAAGATGGTGCCAAGACCCTACATTCAGGGCAGCAAAGGAGACACAGATTTAAAGAGCAGAATTTTGGACTCAGTGGGACGGGCGAGGGTGGGATGATTTGAGAGAATAGCATTGAGACATGTACGTTACCACATGTGAAATAGATGACCTGTGTAAGCTAGATGCATGAAGCGGGGCACCCGAAGCCAGTGCTCTGGGACAACCAGAGGGACGGGGTGGGGAGGGAGGAGGGGGGAGGGAGGAGGGAGGCTCAGGATGGGGAGGGAGGAGGGAGGGGGCTCAGGATGGGGAGGGCGAGTGTACACCCGTGGCTGAGACACGCTGATGTGTGGCAGAAACCGTCACAATACTGTAAAGTAATTATCCCCCTACTAAAAGTAATTGAGTTTTAAAAGTTCCAGGGATTGTAATTTTGAATATTTCAGAGAGTGGATGTATGTTTGCTGTTCATTCGCCCACTCGTGTACCAATCTTTGCAACCCCAGTGGGCTTCAGTACGCCTAGCCCCCTGTCCCTCACCATCTCCCGAAGTTTGCCCAAGTTCATGTTTATTGCTTTGGTGATGCTGTCCAGCCATCTCATCCTCTGATGCCCTCTTCTTCTTCTGTCTTTCTCAGAATCAGGGACTTTTCCAATGAGTCATCTGTTCCCATCAGATGACCAAAATACTGGAGCTTCAGCTTCAGCATCAGCCCTTCCAGGGAATATTCAGGATTGATCTCCCTTAAGCTTGACTAGTTTGACCTCCTTGCTGTCCAAGGGACTTGCAGGAGTCTTCCCTAGCACCTCAGTTTGAAGGTATGACTTCTTTGGTGTTCGGCCTTTTTTATGGCCAAGTTCTCACAACCGTCTGTGACCACAGGTAATTTATCTTTTGTTTTGGTTTTGTTTTATTAGCATCTCTTGTTACAAACAAGTTTGGTTCATATTATTTCTAGGTAGCCTTTCTGCCTTCTCACTGGTGGCTCATAGGAGTCCTTTTTTTTATCCTTGGAGATCACACTGTTCAAGAGTGAGGGGTGTGGGGATGTACTGATACCTCTGTATTCTGTGTTTGGATGTCTTTTCTTGCTTTAAACTTCTGAAAGTGAAAGTCTTAGTCACTCCATCGTGTCTGACTCTTCGTGACCCCATGGACTGTAGCCCACCCGGCTCCTCTGTCCATGGAATTCTCCAGGCAAGGATACTGGAGTGGGTTGCCATTTTCTTTTCAAGGGGATCTTTCTGACCCAGGGATGGAACCTGTGTCTCTTGCAGGCAGACTCTTTACCAGCTGAACCACCTGGGAAGCCCTTCAAACTTCTAGAACTCTGGTTTAATCTGTTGCCAGTGGTAATTCTATGCTTCTGTTGGGTTTTCTTCTCTCTTCCTCCTTCCCATTTGCCCTCCCCCAGTCTGCTTTAAATTTCAGCAGCCATGCTTTTAACTTCTGGGAAAAGTAAACTGGGGTTTTGGTTTGGGATTTGTCTTTTAAAGAACAGGTCTGTTTTGGGTGCTATAGTAACATCTTGCAAACTTTGAAGATACAAATCATACACTTATTTTTCTCCAAGGTTTCTTCTCACTCCTGATTTAGCCCCGTTTCTCAGGGTTAGTCCTTGTTTTTAGTCTTTCCTGCCAGTGGTTTTCTGTGAGCATCTGTTGCTTTGGACGGTTTGCTTAGATGTGTAACCAAGTGGTGACTGACCAGAGCTGCTGATGGAGGCTGTTAGCTCAGCGCTCTTGAACATCCTGTGGTTAACTGTAGGACGCTGCCGGAAACCTGAGTCCAGCTGTCTTATGTCTTATGTGACTGTGGGCCACCTGTGTTCTAAAGAAGGGGGTCTCTTCTGCTAGTCCAAATGCTCCCTGGAGTCTGACCCAGCTCCATCCTCCAGCCTTTCATCCACTGTGTGTTTCCTAAGGAACTGCTCTCTTTATTTGGCAACATGTACTTAATAGGCTTTGCAGGTGGATAAGTCGTAAAGAATCCACCTGCCAACGCAAGAGACACAAGAAATGTGGGTTCGATCCCCCGAGTGGGAGAAGATCCCCTGGAGGAGGGCGTGGCAACCCACTCCAGTACTCTTGCCTGTGGAATCCCATGGACAGAAGAGCCTGGCGGGCTGCCGTCCATAGGGTCTCAAAGAGTTGGACATGACTGAAGTGACTTGGCGCACACACGTGCAACTGACTTAATACCATTTGCTCTGGTTTCTCAGTAATCATCATACTTGGAAATTCTTGCAAGGAAGACTATCTAAACTCATTAACAAATGTAGTAGAACTTTTGTATATGCTGTGTGTTATAACTAAGGCAGTTATTAAGAATTTAAGTTCAAAGACATTTAAGCAAGTATTTTTTTGAGGTTTGTACTTCATGTATCTTGAAGCCTATATATTATTTCAATAGTCAAGCATAATTGTAGCTCTTAAACACTGATCCTATATTAACCTGTGGCAATTATACATTTCTTAGCTCTTTTGGGTTTTACCCTAGGTTTGAGCCTATATACTTTAAAACTTCGATAAATTCCTCAAATTTGTGTTCTGTTAATGTTCCTCCTCTACTTTTCATGGCTAATATTGATTTATGTTTAATTTACCTTTTTTTCCCCTATTATTCTAATGAGATTTGGGGACATAGAAAACACTCAATACCGTTGTCAAGTCAACAGTCTCTGACTAGGAGCCTGCAATCATTTTTGATTGAGAAAGTCTCAATTTTCTGTATGTGTTTTTAATAAATATAGTCTACTGCCAATGCTTACATATAGACAGAACTGGCCTGGAGGATGTTCTGAAGTCTGTGATCTAACGTGGTGGGTGGACACCCCTGGTGGAATCAAGATGCTTCAAAAGACAAGAATAAGGCGTTTACGTCCTTGCTGAGTGAGCGTGAAAGTGATGCCCGCTCTGGAAACTGTCCCCCAAGCTGCCGTGTTATACAATATCCCCATCTCATGATAGCCATGTTCAGTCCTGCTTTGATATGAGGCTGTTCTTATTAGATTGCAATGAAGGGGCCACGATTTATTCACTGTTATTCCCAACTGTGGGGCATTTTCTAAAGCACGTGCATTTACTGGAGAAAGAGTGAGGGGGAATGTGGAAGCAGAGAGGGGCTGAGGGAGGCAGAGGGGGACCGAGAGAGAAAGGCATTGGATGAGGAAACTTCCGTAACTGATGCAAATAAGCCCTTAGTGTTTAAATGCATTTGTAGAAAATACTGTAACGCAGGAGTAGCCAAATCTTTGATTAATAGGATCAATACTTTGGATAAAATTTAGAAAGTACTATGCATTTCAATCTCACCCTATGAATGTTAAGAGTTCAGGCAGTAACTCGTTAAGATGACAGGGAGGAGGTGGACCATGTACCCTTTTAAGAACATGGTGTTGAAAAAAGGCGCTTCTTCTCCCCAGAAAAATGCAAGTGAAACGGTGTCAATCATTTCAGAAAGGGGGTGGGATCTCTGGATTCCAAAATAGGAATCCTTGTTGTAGAAAGTTTGACAATATCATGCACATGTATTGATTGTTTCATGTATCTTGGACTATTAATACCTGAAAGAAATAAAAGATAGAAAGAGAGGGAGGAGGAAGAAAGCCACTACCTGCTGGGGTCCTTTTTAAAATGGCTTATTTATATGTGATGTAAAATACAAGGTTTTTTTTGTGTAGCATAATCAGAAGTCTTGAAGACCTGAATTTTAGCTCTGCACCTTAGCAAAGATGTGATCTTGGGTAAAATCGCTGCATCCCCGCATGTCTCAATAGCTCCCTCCTTAAAATGGAATCATGATCATTTCCTACCTTCTACAAGACATTATTGTCTGCTTTAAATGACTGTTTTCTAGATTTGATTTTTGTATCAATTGATGTTTATAACCATATTTATTTACTTTCCTAATTTGCTATTAGTTAGATTTCATCCAGGACTTTATTTTATGCATCAAAATTTTAAAATTTCTAAGAAATATCAAATTATAGTGTTTTGTGAATTAGATCTGATGATAGAAAGGGATAGAGTCTTCTTGTCTTGAACTCATCAGTGTGAGGACATGTAGTCAGGTGGGTAATAGTCCAGTATTGGGTCTATTCTTGGGCGGTTTGCTTCTATTTTAATGACAGACATACTTGGGAAGAGCCAATTAAACTCTGATGAAGTTTACATATGTGTGTTGTTTTCTAAGAATAAATATACTGTTCTTCAATATTTCAGGTGCTTTAAAATAGCCATCTTGTCATACTTTGAATTTATTTCCATGAAAAGCTTTCTACTAGGGACTTTTTTGCTTACTTATACTTAAATATTTTGGAAACAGTGAATGGTGGAATTTACTCATAAATAATTGCAGTTATGTGCAAAAATAAATCAAGCTCTAAGTAATTATTTATTATGCTTCTGGGACCAGTTTAGGGAAGATTCATTAACAAAACTTGTAGGAAGTCATGTATCATGTCTCCAATGAGTTATATTAGTAGTGAAACATTTTCAGTTATAATCTGGTGAAATATTCTGTCTAGGATTCTGCCATGTACCTTTCGTTCTTAATAGATAATATTTTCACTGGGGGTGGATACAGGAGAAAGGAAGGAGTGGAAAAAAAAATCAGACAAGATTTATTGAAATAGTTCTGCTTCCATTATTTTGCCTATTCCAAAGATAAACAATGTTTGTCCAAATAATTATTCTTACAGAAGCATAGACATTGTCCAGTTCTCATGAGGAGAGTGTGATGCACGTGGAAAAAAAGTCCAGCTGGTTTTCTTCTGCTCGTGCGATGCAATGAATTCATAGAATCCAGTCTGGCTGCAAGATATTTTTGTGGTATTCGGTCAGTGGGAGCCTCCTGTCAGTCTAGACCCCATCAGAGAGACTTAGACTGTGGATTTCTAGGCTTGAAATGTGTTTATCACAACTACCTCATATTGTACTCCCAGCCTCTAGACAGGCAGGATGCAGATCTGAGTCTAAGCAGAGCAAACGCAGCAGATCTGCCTTCTTTCCCCTCAGGAAACTCAAGGGCTGCTTTAGAAGTGAACTGATACTGGGAGTAAACACTCATGCCTGGTGCGAATGACCTCAGAGAGACAGCAGTGTGTGGTCCCGGAGAGTTCCTAGTTCACTGCCCAGGAGTGGAAACTCGGTGGCCTGGGTGAAAACCAGGGGCCCCGGCTGTTAGAACACCAGGGGCCAGAGGTTAGAAGAAAAGTTCCCCGGCTCTTGTTTCAAGCGGGCAGAAACCGCAGAGGTAGGTTCAGAGTTTATTGTTAGAGACAGCACAGCACGTGGGAGAGCACAGAGAGAAACCGCTTGTGCATTTAAGACAGAAGTAAGGCAGAAACACCCACCCAGAGAGAAGGGGTGCAGGCACTCTCTCTAACGGAGAGGAGCCCAGCAGAGAGGCGATTCAAAGCCCTCGTATAGGACAGTTCTGCCGGATCTTTTCGGTTGCTGTTTTCCAGTCGTGTCCAAGCCTTTGTGACCTCATGGAATGTAGCACGCCAGGCTCCTCTGTCCTCCACTATCTCCCCAAATTTTCTCAGATTCATGCCCATTGAGCCACTGATGCTATCTAACCATCTCATCTTCTGCCAATGCCTTCTCCTTTTGCCTTCAGTCTTTCCCAGCATCAGGGTCTTTCCCAATAAGTCGCTTCTTCACATCAGGTGGCCAAAGTATTGAAGCTTCAGCGTCAACATCAGGTGAATATTCAGATTGACTGGTTTGATCTCCTTGCAGTCCAAGGGACTCTCAAGAGTCTTCTCCAGCACCACAGTTCAAAAGCATCAATTCTTCAGCGCTCAGCCTTCTTTATGGTCCAACTCTCACATCTGTACATGACTATTGGAAAAGGCTCTTTTTTACCTTTGACTAATCATCTTGTTTCTTTCCTCACATCTGACCTGTTCTAGGATACCCCCCAACATGCATGCACAACTTTTTGCTGCGATGGAGTCCACTGCAGAAGCCTGGGGGACGTGTCCACACTTATTATGGGGTGGCGCCCCTTCCCTTTTGGACTCCCCAGGGGCCCTCTTGAGCCTGTGCAGAGAGGGACATTCTCCTTGACCTCGGGCATAGTCATCTCATCCCTTCAGTTCCGCAGAGTTCAGCTTCTCCAGCTTTGTCCTTGGCGTGCACGGGTAAGAACAAAGCTTCAGTCTCACTCCCCTTGACAAAGACCAGCTTCTGGCCCAGGAGCCCGTCTATCTCCTGCCTCACTGGCGTTTCTTTCTTTGCCGAGGCAGAGAGAATTATGGTGGCAAATTCTGTGTATGCAACTCTTGTGGATTTTGCTCTGTCCCAAAGCTAACTATGTAAATACTCTGTCTTGTGACATAGGGGGATTATGTGCATACGGCAAGAGCAGCCAAAATGGCTCTGGGTCTTTCTTGCCTACCTTTTACTATTCTGCTCTCCATGGGTACCCTACTTTTATCATACATACTACTTTTTAGAATGAGTAAATTTTCTTCACATTTTATTCACTGTCATCTTTTAATCTTGAAGTCTCTTAGAGGTTTTTTGTTTGTTCTCTTTTGTTCATTTGTCTTCATGCAATAGGCTACTAAGGGCAAATGCAATCAGGAAGATGACGAGACTCGTTGTAAGACTTCCATCCCACGTCAGAAGGGATGTTGTTCCTCCATTCTCCTGCTTCTCCTTGATTCTTTTTGTCTCCATCCTACTGTTTCTATTCCTACTGTTACTTCTGTTTATATCCTGTTCCCTTATAATTTTTATTTTGCTTGTTTCATCATATTTTGATATTATACTATTTACAAAGCCATAGATTCCGTGGAATCAAAATCTATATGTGTGCTGTCCTTAGTCACTCAGTCGTGTCTGACTCTTTGCGACCGTGTGGACTGTAGCCCGCCCGGCTCCTCTGTCCATGGGATTCTCCAAGCAAGGATACTGGAGGGGGTTGCCATGCCCTCCTCCAGGGGATCTTCCCCAGCCCAGGAATCGAACCCAGGTCTCCTGTATTGCAGGCAGATTCTTTACCATCTGAGCCACCAGGGAAGCCTCCAGAAATCTATATACCCATTACCAAACTTAAGAAATAAAACATAACAATGCAACCATTTGCAGAAGGAAGCAGACAGAGAAAGACAGATACATATGGTTTCACTTATTGGTGGAAACTAAAAAATGATAAAAATTAACTGATTTACAGAACAGAAACAGGCTTACAGACATAGAAAACAAGCTTAGGGTCACCAAAGGGGAAAGGGCAGGGGGACGGGTAAACCAGAAGTCTGGGGTAAGCAGGTGCACACGACACATAGAAGAGGTGAAAAAGAAGGACCTACTGTTTGGCACAGGGAACTATGCCTTGTCAAAGGACCTGGAAAAGGACACATGTAGAACTGACCCACTCTGCCCTGCACCAGGAACTAACACAGCCTCGTAAATCCACTCCACTCCGCTCACAGAAGGGAAGAAGTGCCAGTGCAGTGGGTGACCCTCAGGGCTACTTTAAAATGCCCTTTCTCGCCTTCTCCCACAGAGTCCAAAAGTCTGTTCTGTACATCTGTGTCTCTTCTTCAAAAACCACTACAATATTGTAAAGTAATTAGCCTCCAACGAATAAAAATAAATGGAAAAATAAATAAATAAAATACCCTTTCTTTTCTTTAGCCACAAGTAACCACGATCTAGATTTTGGCATTTAAAAATCCCATATTTTACTATTTCATTTTATATTTAAACTTTCTGCAAATTGTATATTTGCCATAACCTTCTGCAACTTGGGCTTCCCTTGTGGCTCAGCTGGTAAAGAATCTGCCTGCAATGCGGGAGACCTGGGTTCGATCCCTGGGTTGAGAAGATCCTCTGGAGAAGGGAACAGCCACCCACTCCAGTATTCCGGCCTGGAGAATTCCACGGGCTATATAGTCCATGGGGTCGCAAAGAGCTGGACACGACTGAGGGACTTGCACTTTCACTTTCTGCAACTTAATTTCTCCTTGAGATTATTTTTTTAACGAATCATTTTTATTGTATTATTTTCTATTGTGTGGATAAACTACAATTTATTCTTCATTCTCTAGTTAGTAGATATGAATATTTATAATTTTTCCTATTCCATACATTACTGAAATAAACATTTCACATATATTTTAAGACACTGTACACACAATAAGAATTCTGAGGAGTGTTTGACTTAGGGTAACTGGGTTTTTAACTTTTATATTTTTAGCTGATTTACAGTGTTATATTAGTTTCAGGTGTACAACAAAGTGACTCAGTTGTACATGTATCTATTCTTTTTCCATTCTTGTCCCATCCAGGTTATTACAGAATATTGAGCAGAGTTCCCTGTGCCACACAGTGGCTCCTTAAATAGATCTTCTGTAGTATTCTCCAAACCAGTCTGACCAAGTTCCCTCTTCTCAGAGTATGAGGATTTGATTCCTTCACATTTGCCCTTAATATTAGTATTTGTACAACTTTGTAATATTTTGATTTCTGTATTTTCTGTTGTTTATTATTTTCTTCCTTCTAACCTTTTAAAATGTACTGTGGCTTTAATTCTGTTCTTCTATGCTAGGCATCTCTCTCAATTTTCAGACTTCTAACATAAAAATTTAAATTTATAATTTTTATCATGTACACTGATGTAGCTCATCATTACTTGTCTTGATTTGCAGTAATTTTATAATTATTCAGTTTTAAGCAGTTCCTGATTTTCATTCTTGTTACTGAAAGTGTGTGCAAAAATTTCCACTCACCTTTTAGTCGTTTTTGTTGCATTTTTCGTTGTATTGGAACCAAACGTGCTTTCCAGCTTGATTGCATTGTGGTTAGAAAAACAAAATCTGTATGAAAGTGATTCTATCTGTTGAGCTTTGGTTTGTGATCTAAAAAGTATTTTCCCCAAAACCCAGACCAATAAAAGCAAGTTTTCATGTCATCTCCCTTTGTGTCCAGGTAAATATTCTCCAATCTACCTCATATTGAAAGCAGTGCTCTGAAGGCCTGAATTTTATGAGGAGTTTCGGCTCCAATGCCTCTCTAAGTAAAGCTAGTTTTTGAAAAATAAATAATGATATGCCAGCTACATATCCACAAAAAATGCAAAATGGAACCCTGTTTCTCACCAAACACCAGAATGAACTCCAGATTCATCAAAGATTCAACAGTAAAGAGAAAAACTCTACAATGAAGACTAGAAGAAAAGATGCTTCAGTTTCTTTATAATCCGGATGAGGGAAAGCCTACATAAGACTCAAAATTCAGATGTGATAAAAGATTGATAAATTTAACCCTATAAAATTATAAAAGGAAATATTTTGTGTGAACAAAAAGAAAACTCAATAAACTAAGAACACTATAAATGACAAACTGGGAGAAAGTGTCATGAGTCTGTTATACATATGTGTATATATGTCTCATTGCAGTTTATGTGTGATATTTTTATCTGATAAAGGGTGAACAGCCCCAACACGTAAACTCCTAAAGAAACAGAAGATTACTGAAAACCCAGTAGAAGAGTAGATAAAGTATCTTGGTGGTTCAGATTAAACTTGTACACATAGTCTTACAAATACAAATGAAGATTATTAAACTTTACTAGTAAATTTAAAATGTAGACTAAAACTACACTGAACTATCATTTCTCACCTTTCAGACTGGCAAGAATTCAAAAATCAAGACGTGCATACCATTGATGAAACTATGAAGAATTTCTGCTCTCATACATTGCTGATAGGCATACACAACCTCTCTGGAGAAGAATTTGTTCAGTTCAGTTCAGTTCAGTCGCTCAGTCGTGTTCGACTCTTTGCGACCCCATGAATCGCAGCATGCCAGGCCTCCCTGCCCATCACCAACTATCAGAATTTGCCCAAATTCATGTCCATTGAGTCGGTGACACCATCCAGCCATCTCATCCTCTGTTGTCCCCTTCTCCTCCTGCCCCCAATCCCTGCCAGGATCAGGGTCTTTTCCAGTGAGTCAACTCTTCGCATGAGGTGGCCAAAGTATTGGAGTTTCAGCTTCAGCATGAGTCCTTCCAATGAACACCCAGGACTGATCTCCTTTAGGATGGACTGGTTGGATCTCCTTGCAGTCCAAGGGACTCTCAAGAGTCTTCTCCAACACCACAGTTCAAAAGCATCAATTTTTATTTATCAAAACTACATAAACATTTCCCATTGAACTTGCAGTAGGTGCCATTTATGGCTATATACGCAGGCAAGAATCCTATACATAACCCAGATACCTTATGTACAAGGTGATTCTGCAGTGTTATTTGTAATAGCATACTTTTGAAAACAACCCAAATAAATATGTATAAAAGCCTGATTTGAATCAACTGTGGTAGACCTACACAAAAGGCTTATTTCTCAGATGTTTAAAATTGAAGTTGATCTCTATGAACATTTATGGAGTGATTTCTAGAATATATTGATTAGTGAAAAAAAATCAAGATGTGGCATAATGTTGCTCGTTTTGCACACAGAAGCATGGTCAAGATAAACAGGAAAGTCAGGACAACGGTTGTCAATAGGAGTGGGTGAAAGCAGGACGGAAGGGGTACGGATGAGAAGGAAACCTCGCTGGTATACCTTTGACACTGGTTTTATTAAACAGTCTACCCTTTCAAAGCATTGTTAGTAAATGAAGATTTTTAAAGTTAAAATTGAGTCTAAAATTGAGTCTAAATCTATGTCTAATTTTCAAAAGCAACTTCACACATCCCCTGAGCCCACGGTCTAGATGTCTTTCTTGTGGATTCCTTTAGCTTCCCAGGTGGTCACGTGTCTAGGCCCCGCATGTCCAGTGCTGTGGGCCAGGGTTCGGTCCCTGGCCGGGGGACTGCACCCTACATGACGCCACCAGGGCTCACGGGTCGGAATGAAGACCCTGCGCCTCGGTTAAGGCCCGGTGCAGTCAGACAAACAAACAGACGCTTAAAGCCCCGTTCCCAGCAGCTCGGCGAGTGCTGCCGCGGTCTCTAACGCTGCTCCGTCTTCCCCCTTGGTGTTTCTTGTCACTTTTGGTATTTCAACTTACTTGGTGACTAAGCAATGACAACGACTTACATTTACATAATTGAAAGGACATTTGTCATATTTTATCTGATATTTTTATGTTTTTGCAAAAGATAATTTTTAAGCAAACCAAGTTTGCTGTGGTGCCAGAAGTAAACGGCCTTCTTTCTTGATGTTCTATTTTCCTCTTCTTCTTCCCTCTGTCCCACCTCTCTCTTCATTCTGTTAATATCTTTCTAATCTTATTGATGGGCTTCCCTGGTGGCTTAGTTGGTAAAGAATCTGCCTGCAATGCAGGAGACCCAAGTTGGATTCGTGGGTCGGAAGATCCCCTGGAGAAGGAAGTGGCTGCCCACTCCAGTACTCTTGCCTGGAGAATCTCATGGATGGAGGAGCCTGGTGGGTTGCAGTCCATGGGGTTGCAAAGTCATACATGGCTGAGTGTTTTATTTCTCATTTTCAATCTGAAATTTAATATCCTTCCTCTCGTATTTATCCCTATTCAACATTTGCTATAGTCAAAAAAGTATAATTATCCAGTCAATTTTATATAATCGTGAAAGATCATGTAAAAATTATCTCTGAAAATATCTGTATATTCCTAGAGTTGTAAATATGAAATAGTGTGCCATAAGCTTTTCATTAAGTAAAAAACATAGAGACACATCCTTGATTTCCTTGAGACTACAGAATACTGAAACCATTTGCAACGGACTTTTCTGAAATAGATTATCAATAAGGATAGTGTTCTGTCTGTCACAGAAGCACTGTTTAGCTCCTTTCCTGCCTCCTCTCAGAAGTTAAGCTGGACATAAATGTTACTAAATTGTATTACGTTCTCCTCTGCTTAGAAAAATGGATCTCATTATCACCTCACACCAGTCAGAATGGCCATCATCAAAAAGTCTACAAACAATTAATGCTGGAGAGGGCGTGGAGCAAAGGGAACCCTCTTGCACTGTTGGTGGGAATGCAAACTGATGCAGCCACTATTGAGGATGGTATGGAGATCCCTTTAAAACCTAGGAATAGACCCACCATGGCCCAGCAATCCCACTCCTCGGCGTATACCCTGAGGGAACCAGGGTTGAGAAGGCCACGTGTGCCCCAGTGTTGCTGCCGCACCACTCACAATAGCTAGGACGTGGAGGCAGCCCAGATGCCCATCGGCAGGTGGATGGGTAAGGAAGCTGTGGTACATGTGAAGAACGGAGCATTACTCAGCCGCAGAAAGGAATGCATTGAGTCAGTTCTAATGAGGTGGGTGAACCTAGAGCCCATTATACAGAGTGACGTATGTCAGAAAGAGAAAGATAAATATCATATACTAATGCACATATAGAATCTAGAAAGATGGCACTGAAGGATTTATTTTCAAGGCAGCAGTGCAGAAACAGACTTAGAGACCAGACTTATGGACACGGGGAGAGGGGAGGAGAGGGTGAAATATATGGGGGAGTAACGTGGAAACTTACTTTACCATAGGTAAAATAGATGGCCAACGGGAATTTTCTGTACATCTCAGATAGCTCAGACAGGGGCTCTGTGGCAATCTAGAAGGGTGGCGTGGGGAGGCAGATGGGAGGGACGTTCAAGAGGGAGGGGACCTTTGTACTTATGACTGAGTCATACTGAGGTTTGACAGAAAACAGCAAAATTATGTAAAGCAATTATCCTTCAATTTAAAAATAAATGAATTTTTTAAAAAGTGTATCTAAAGATTTAAGCATGATCCAAGCCCAGACCATCCTGGAATTAGAACCAGAAGGCGTGTCTCTTGGACTGTATTAATACATAAAAGTGCTATTCTTTTCTATACATTTACAGTCAGAGCTCAAAAAGGCACATTCAAGAGGGGGAAAGCTTTGAAAACTTTAAATATCTGTGAATAGTCAGTTATTAGAGGAAGAGATAGACCCCAAAATAATAGTCTTTTGTGTATTTCTGTTTCTGCTTTTACATACTCTAAGGCTCATTCCCATTTCTACAAATGTCTCTTGGAACAAAGGCTTGGACATTTTTGGTAAAATAGTAGCACTTTGATATTTCACATTTAGTGTTCTAAAAATTTTCTAATGGATCCTTCTTTATGTTAGATTTTCAGAGGGCTTTACAGAGGACTATTCCTTAAGTGGGGACGTGGGGAGGGATGTTGAACTGCAAGTGTTGAAAGTCATATTTTATGCAAATAAAGCATTGTTTTCAAAGCTTCAGCGATTAGTTTAACGAGTGGACACTCACTAACACACACTTACTTCCCAAGTGTATTTTTATCTCATTAATATAAATATGTATAACTTAAACTATCAATGATATCCTTGCAGAAGAAACAGTATGAAAAGAAAAGGGAATAGAGAGAATGAGACTCTGGCAGAAAAAGGAAAAAATGGAAAAAAGAAAATAATATAATGTTTTTAAGTTTTTGACAGCAATGTTTTAAAATCTAAAACATCATACAAAATAGCACTAGCTTTTTGCACTGCTACTAGGCCCCAGAGATCAGTGAAGAGTGACTATGTACTAAATATCTTAGCTACTTCACTTCCAAACTTGGTGTTCAGTTCCCACATGTACAAGCATGTTTCTTGTGTTTTAACTATTTCTTCCAGTTTTATTGAGACATCATTGACACACAGCATTGTGTGTTTAAGGTGTGCGGCATGATGACTTGATTTACATCTTGAAAGCTGAAGGTGTTAGTCACTCAGTCATGTCCACCTCTTTGCAACCCCGTGGACTGTATCCAACCAGGCTCCTCTCTCCATGGGATTTTCCAGGCCAGAATACTGGAGAGTAGACATTCCCTTCTCCAGGGCATCTTTCAACCCAGGAATTGAATCCTGGTCTCCCGCATTGCAGGGCAGATTCTTTATCATCTGAGCCATTAAGGAAGCCAAAAAAAAAAAAAAAGTGTTTTTCCTTGTGATGATGTATTTGCATTTCTTAGTTTTTCTCTCAGCTTTTCTCTCTTTCAAGTGATTAGAGTTTTATTTGAAATCCCAGTAGGGTAGTTTAATTTGCTTTACCTTTTAAGGAAATGGGCAAATTATATCTTTGTATTGTATTTTGTATCTTTTGACACTTTGTGTATCAAAAGTAGAAACATATTGATAGGAATTCTTAATTTGGGGTCTTTGGGGGAGACTCCAGTAGTTTTTTGTTGATGTTTTTGCTGTTGTTTGGCGTCTGTATGGGTATGGATGTCTGTGTAGTAAGATTTTTTTTTTAATTGCATCTTTATTTTTAGTGCCTCTAAGGGAAACACAGCATTTCTTTCAATTATGAGTGCAGACAACAAAGCGTAGTATATGCAATTCCTATGACTTTGCCACCAATAGACATAATAGAAACCTATTGTTGCAGATACCTTGATGTATTTTTATACATATCACCACCTTGAAATAATGATCCTTATTAGACCTTCCAAGACATCTGTTATTAATATTTAATGTGTTTAAAAATAAGAACATATATGGTCCTCTCACATTTAAAAATACTTTGATAATGGAATTTTTAGATTCGTTTGCTTTGTAATTATTTGAATTTTGATATTTGAATTTAGGTATTTTTAAAAGCAGCATTATTAGCAATGCCAAAGGGGCCCATTGCGTGTGCTCATGCACATACACACTCACACACACTCTGAAGAGTCCTTATGTTGATTTATACCATTATAGCAAAGCAGAAATTTCCTTTTGGATTGCGTGATCCTTGAGAGAGAATAATACTGACTTCATTTCCTAGGTTCTCTGAGTTTAGGCTTTTAAAAGGCCTTGCCAGACTCCCTAGACCTGCTGTTGATAAACATTCTCATTTTGAGTTTTATTTCGGCATTGCAGCCCGTACACATTAGTCAGGCTCCCTGAGAGGCAGAATTCCCCTCGCAGACTCGTTGATGTTCTTATCTATAAAAAGCCAAGGGCATTAAACTGCATTAAAATACCACATAGAGAAAAAAATGTTTTCTAAGAGTTTTACTGACAAACAATTTCTGTGAAATTAGCTTGGTGTCTTCACTATTGCTGCTTCCGCCTGAAAGGACACCTAAAGCAAAGCAAAGCTGTGTTTTCTCCTTCCCGCTGTGTCTGACCTTAACACCGCCTGCCGAAGCGCTTCAGGCGTGGCCGACTCTGCGACCCCGTGAACTATAGCCCCCAGGCTCCTCTGTCCATGGGATTCTCCAGGCAAGAATACTGCAGTGGGCTGCCATGCCCTCCTCCAGCGGATCTTCTCAACCCCAGGAAGCAAACTCTCATCTCTCTCTATATGTATCTATCTTCTGCACTGGCAAGCGGGTTCATTACCACTAGCACCACCTGGGAAGTCCTTAAAGTGGGCAACTTTTAATACAGTCTAAGTCCAGGAAATTAGAAAATGTATATTGCTGGTTAATTTCAATAGTTCATGAGGACAGTTCTTCAAAATGAAGAGAAACAGCTCAACCATCATCAACATTCTCAGACCTTCTGTCTTCTATCAATATCCCCATCGAAGTCTTTAACTTCATTGTATGATTGGAAGGCAGAAGCACAGTCTATGGAGTCAACCTGACTAATATTCAAATCTGATACTACAGTTAATTTCAATCTTGAGCTTAACTAATATCTCTTACACAGTGTTCTTGTTTACAAAATGAAAATTATAATAGCTATATGACATGACTTTTTAAAAAGTCAATGAAATTATATACACGTGTGTGTATACGTAATATATATGTGTGTGTGTGTGTGTGTGTGTTCAGTGTTTTGCAAAGATCCTGGCATAGAGGAAGTGTACACAGTGAGTGCAAGATAAAGTCCCGACATTGCTATTATCACTTCTAAATCCTTGACTTCAACCTAATTCTCTTTTAGGAGCTAGAATTCTACTTTTCCAGCTACCCATGAGGAGAAGAATGAGAGCGTCTTAACATCATTGAAACTAGGTCTAACCAACCCTGCACTGTTTTTCTCTCTAAGGCAGCTCTCTTGCCTCCTCATTTATGGTAAGAGCATGAGCATTTTGACAAGGGTTTCAGGCCTGCACGTTGGGAGTGATCTCCATTTATTAACCAAGTGTGTGACAGAACACACACACACCGTGTGTAGATCTGTATGTAGGTAGTGACCTAACAAAACCAAGGTTCACCAGCCGGAGATGAGCCGAAATCATGTCCAGTCAAAGTAAGGTTTAACTAACGTGAAGTCAAGTGGACCTTAGAAAGCATCATTATGAGCAAAGCTAGTGAATGTGATGGAATTCCAGTTGAGCTATTTCAAATCCTGAAAGATGATGCTGTGAAAGTGCTGCACTCAATATGCCAGCAAATTTGGAAAACTCACCAGTGGCCACAGGACTGGAAAAGGTCGGTTTTCATTCCAATCCCTAAGAAAGGCAATCCCAAAGAATGCTCAAACTACCACACAATTGCATTCATCTCACACGCTAGTAAAGTAATGCTCAAAATTCTCCAAGCTAGGCTTCAGCAATACGTGAACCGTGAACTTCCAGATGTTCAAGCTGGTTTTAGAAAAGGCAGAGGAACCAGAGATCAAATTGCCAATATCTGCTAGATCATCGAAAAAGCAAGAGCGTTCCAGAAAAACATCTATTTCTGCTTTATTGACTACGCCAAAACCTTTGACTGTGTGGATCACAATAAACTGTGGAAAATTCTGAAAGAGATGGGAATACCAGACCATCTGACCTGCCTCTTGAGAAACCTGTATGCAGGTCAGGAAGCAACAGTTAGAACTGGACATGGAACAACAGACTGGTTCCAAATAGGAAAAGGAGTACGTCAGGGCGGCATATTGTCACCTTGCTTATTTAACATATATGCAGAGTATATCATGAGAAACTGGGCTGGAAGAAGCACAAGCTGGAATCAAGATTGCCAGGAGAAATGTCAATAACCTCAGATATGCAGATGACACCACCCTTAATGGCAGAGAGTGAAGAGGAACTAAAAAGCCTCTTGATGAAAGTGAAAGAGGAGAGTGAAAAAATTGGCTTAAAGCTTAACATTCAGAAAACTCAGATCATGGCATCTGGTCCCATCACCTCCTGGGAAATGGATGGGTAAACAGTGGAAACAGTGTCAGACTTTATTTTTTGGGGCTCCAAAATCACTGCAGATGGTGACTGCAGCCATGAAATTAAAAGATGCTTACTCCTTGGAAGGAAAGTTATGACCAACCTAGATAGCAGATTAAAAAGCAGAGATATTACTTTGCCAACTAAGGTCCATCTGGTCAAACCTATGGTTTTTCCACTGGTCATGTATGGATGTGAGAGTTGGACTGTGAAGAAAGCTGAGCGCCAAAGAATTGATGCTTTTGAACTGTGGTGTTGGAGAAGACTCTTGAGAGTCCCTTGGACTGCAAGGAGATCCAACCAGTTCATCCTAAAGAAAATCAGTCCTGAGTGTTCATTGGAAGGACTGATGATGAAGCTGAAACTCCAGTACTTTGGCTACCTCATGCGAAGAGTTGACTCGTTGGAAAAGACTCTGATGCTGGGAGGGATTGGGGGCAGGAGGAGAAGGGGACGACAGAGGATGAGATGGCTGGATGACATCACTGACTCGATGGACATGAGTTTGGGTAAACTCCGGGAGTTGGTGATAGACAGGGAGGCCTGGCGTGCTGCGGTCCATGAGGTCACAAAGAGTCGGACACAACTGAGCGACTGAACTGAATTGAACGTGAGAAACCGCACTCTGGGCCAACACCTGGAAGTCCCAGTAGGAGTGTACGTGGAGAGGCTTTCACGGGTCTGGATTCTGGTGCATGGTTCTTAGCAGGACCTGAGAATAGCACCCAACTCCAGACTGACTTCAGGGAGAAGACAAGATGGGACAGAGCTGCCTCGGCATTGGTGAAAAGCAGAAAATACACCAAAAGAGGCGTTGCTCGTCATCCTGCAGCAGTGATTAAGCTTGGGATTATCAGGGAGCCGTTTTGTATGTGGTCCTATTAATGTCCCGTTGGAGACAATTGTTTTTGTTTCCATAGAACTTCACATTCTGATTACCAGCAGCGCTGTTTTATTTTCTCTCCCTACACTTCTTTTAGTGCAAGGTAATACCACTATAGGTCTTGATTCAGTTTTTAAAGTATTCCGTAGCACCTCATCAAGAGCATTATTGATTAATGATGAATAAATCTGCAATTTAGTCAAACACTGGAAAAACTGATTGAAATCCAGAGTCACCATGTTTTTCTGGGAAGTGCTAATTAACTTCATTGATGAGACTTTTCACTATTTGGGGGATTCTAAAGGTCCATGAGACCATAAGAGGATGTGTTCTCTAGGAGCTCATAATCTAAAGAGACGAGAGAGGTAAATAGTAATTCCATCATAATTCCACTATGATGGAATAGATGATGACAATGTCACATGCCCAAACAAATGTCTAAGCAAGTCGGGAAAAACTTATTAAATATTGTAATAATTAGATGGGACTTGGAGTTTTATTGAATTCTATTAAAGGAAAAGCAGTGGTTAACTGCAGGGGGAAGACTGAGGGATGGAGGCAGTTATGAATGTGAAAGTGCCGCCCACATGTCTTGTTTTCAATAAGTAATGGTTTTCTCCCAAAGCACCCCAGTGGAAACTGGAAAACAAATCAGTAACAGACTTTCAAAAAATCTGGCACATTGATAAGAAACTTTAAAAAGACATATTAGTAATTAGGATTGGCAAGGATGCAGTGAAACAAGCAAGCTCAAAAATTGCAGGAGGGAGAACAAATTGCTGTCACATTCCTGGTAGGTGATTGGACAGTTTGCATTATGGGCTTTAGAGACATTCAAATACTTTGGCCTGGTGACTCCACTTCTTGGAGTTTATAGAAGAAACCAATCAACCCTACATACAAAGGCTTATACATGAAGATTTTTATCACAAGTCATTTATATAGCTAAGAGACTAGGAACAATCTAAATATTTGTCAAGACAGATAAAAGGTAAATACATACATTATGGCACAGCCATGAACTTGGACACTTTGCAGTGATTGGAAAACATGTCTGTGAAGAACACTTAATGATACAGGCAACGAGCTCATAATACCATAAGACTTCAATAGACTATAATAGCTTGCACTTTAGCCTCAGAGAGACCCAAGTTCTTAGAATATCTTTGCTAACTATCCCTATAGCTTGGGAAAAGTGGCTTAAGTTATCGGAGCTTCAGCCTCTTCATCTACAAAATGGGTAAAATAATAGTACTCACTCCATCCAGCTGCTGTGAAGGTTGATTAGAATGACATTTAAAGAGTTTAGTGCCTGACACCATAATAAGGGCTGAATAAATGACATGATGGATGATAATGATGATCTTTTTCTTCTGTCTCATAGAAACGGCGACACTGCCTTCCGCTGCGGTTGGCTGTTATTTGCATGTCTTCTATCATATTTAGTGTGAACTTGTTTGGGTCATAGCCCTAGTGTTCCTTGTATTTTCTGTGCAGAGCAAACAGGAAGGGCTTTAGATGCCTGCAGTTATTAGAAAAGTTCTAGAGGCTTTTCTGATCTTTGACTTTTGCTGGACCTCTGACTTGTATAAAATTAGGTATTATGTTATTTATTAAGCAATATTTATAGCACTGCTGGGTTGGGATGGAGTGAAAAATAATAGCCAATAACCTATATAATGATGAGTACCAGGTGTTACATACTTGTACACAGAGTAACTGATTTAATTCTCATAGCAAATACTTGAGACAGGACGGTTAATACTGTCATTCCACAGATGAGCGTACTGGAGGCATGAGATCATTTGCCCAGTATCACACAGATAGTTAGAGGATCAGTCAAGATGCAAGCCCATGTGTCCTGGCCCTGAAATCCATGATTCATCAACACACCAAAGTGAACTGTAAAACCCATCAGGCAGACACTGTATCAGACACATGACTAGCAAACCTCCGCATCCTACCAGTGCGATTGGGATACAGTCTAATCAGTAAATCTTGCTGGAAGCTTGACTGGCCGAAGTAAAGAGGGTGGACACTGCGCATTCCAGATTCAGACGGTTGCCTGCAGCGTCTCTGTTAATCAGTCCACAGCTGACCTTTACCCTCTGGGCTTTTAGGCCAAATACCTGTGTGGGGGCAGCGCTGTGATACAGTTTGTCTTTGTAATAGATGTCGTGCTGGAGCATCCGTGTTCCTGGGGGGAAATGGTATCTGAGAGCCATGTGGCCCATCATTTCTAAATCTTGGAAACAATCCACGTAAAATGATAAGATGGCTTCCAAATTATTCCTTATTTTCGCTGTATAAATGCTACGGTTTTATCTCCCCTTGCTCCAAATGTTTGCTAACACAACAAATGTGGTTTTTGTCTCACTTCATACTTAGAAAATTCACGGCTTTGTGATGGCATGTGGCTGCAGATTTCGAAGCTGAGAGCGTGATTTTGGCTCTTGTTTTCTGTTGCTCGACTGAATAGTTTATTGCAAATACAATTTTAAAATTCCTTAGAAGCATGAAGCAGTTGTTGCCAGAAGAACAACCGCTTTCCGTCTAAAATGCCAGCGTTTCAGTGTCTTGCAACATTTTAATTACTTTGCTTATGGAACGAAGCAGAGGCATAAAATACTGAAGGCAAAGGAAAAGTCTCCCTCACCATAATTACTTTTTGCAAAGGCTTACTTACATTTTCATAATTATCCAAATGTTTTTGTACAGGAAATTTTACATTTTAAATGGAAAATTATACCTCCATAAATGCCACTGCAAATTAGCAGCTTTAATGTAGCATTCGAATTCTTGGTAGAGTGCACTGTTGATTCTGCCTTCAGATCACCCACTGGCTGTTTAGAAAGACAGATTTGCTGCAGCGAACTGTTACATTTGAGTTATCGCCAGAAGATTTGCTGTCCTTTAATGTAGCATTCTGCTTTCAAAGCAAGTCCAAGCTGTACGAACTATTTGTCAATAGTTTTAAGGCGCTCAGAATTCCCCCATGTGGGTCGCAGTAGGTGTTTCAGCTCAAAATCTTTTTTTCCATTGAGAATATAGAGATTGACTGAGTTCCCTGAAAAGAAAAGAAGGAAAGTGTTCAATAAGATTCTGGGACACGGCCTCCCCGGGGCTCAGCAGGAAAGAATCCACACGCCAATGCAGGGACGCAGGTTGGATCCCTGGGCCGGGAAGATGCCACATGCTGGGGGCAGCTCAGCCTGGGAACCACGAGGACTGAGGCCAAGTGCTGCAACGACTGAACCCCGTGCGCCCAGGGCCCGTGCTCTGCAAGAAGAGAGCTCACGGCGGCGAGCAGCTCAGCTCAGCCTTGAAGGGCGGCCCCTGCGCCCACACCCAGAGAAGCCCCCTCACGGCCAAACACTGCAGTCAGTAAATGAAAGGAAGAAAGGTCCCTGGACCTTCATTTGAGTCAGTTGGTAAGTTGGTATATTACCCCTAGTATAGTATAGCACCAGTTTAGTTAGTTACTAAGTCACGTCCAACTCTGTGACTCCAGGGACTGTAACCCACCAGGCTCTTCTGTCCATGGGCTTTTCCAGGTAAGAATACTGGAGTGGGCTGCCATTTCCTTCTCCAGGGGATCTTCCTGACCCAGGGATGGAACCTGCATCTCCTTCATTGCAGGCAGATTCTTTACCACTGAGTTACCAGGAAAACCCTAAGTTTACACAAAAAATATTAATAATTATACATTAATAAATAGAATAGAAATACATATTGGTTCCCAAAATTAATGTCAAGGAATAGAAATAATGAAAAATTAAAATAAAGATAAATTCTAATCTCAATAGCAATAAAAAAGTACAGTTAACATTTTGAACTCTTACTCGGAATTAGATAAGTTCATGCTCTAGTGATGTACCAAATGGAATGTGGTGTCTAATGTCAAATTTGTGAAGAATTCCTTTTAGCTTCTAATTAATCAGTGGTGTTGACAAAACCTTTGTTGGATATAATTATGAGAAGTAAATACCACACTTGTTCCACTGGCAGTAGATTCCCTAAGATGACAGACTAATTTAAGTAGAAAATCAGGAATTTTATATTAGGGATTCTTTTTTCAAAGAAAATAAGCACCCTATAACAGTTATTCAAAGGTGACACATCCCTGCAAATTCTTAAGGAAGATCATGGATAAAAATTATTTAAAATAATAGCAGAATGTTGCATTTGGAGTCAGGATAAAATGCACCAAACTTTGCACCTTCCCATATAAGACTTGACTTCCATTAAAGCTGAAAATTAAGAAAATGAGTGAGAAATTGTTGTGATGTGGTCCTGGAAATGTATACAGAAAGCTTTGCTCTAAATCAAGCACACACATGAAAGCTCCAGGGAGACTGGATGAAGAAATAAATTCCCACTCAACAGCTTGACATATACCGTCAGCAGAAATGCAAAAATGGCAAGGTTGTGCCAAAAGAGATCCTAAGTTATCACGAGGCTGATTTGGGGTTATCTGAACCAGTTATCTGAACCATTCATTTAATGAGATTAAAATGAAGAGATCATTCAAAGGTAATTAGTTGCATACTTAGAGACTGGATGGTTTGTCTGTGTCTGTGTATGGATGTGGGTGTATTTAATGCAAAGAAAATATGATCTCCCAAGAACATTCACCCAGTGCTTCTAAGGAACTGAAGAAACTAGCTTTCTGTATGTAGGATTGTGTAAAAAAAATTGAAACATATATCATCATTTATTCAAATATTAGTTCCAAATTCAAAATACCTTTGGAAAGACAGAACGATCATCATTTGCTAATAATTATCTTCTGCATGTCTAAACCAAAAGGTAATCCACAAGTAATTGGTTTCCAAGCATTGCATCAGAAGATTATGTCAGAAAACCATGACCGCATTGCCATGTGATTATCATTTGGAAAGTGGCGAGCACATTGAACAGATGCATTCTGGGAGACCTAAGCCTCATCTAAATCAGAAATGAAATACGTTGGGAGAGCTCCTGCATAGTCGGTTGAACCATATGGAATGACTGACTTGTGACCTACAGAAAGAGCAATTTCACATGGTTCACTCCAAGAGTGCTTGTGTTTCATGGCACTGCTCTTCTCTTCAGCATAACCGTATGAGTTATCTATTGCTGTGCAATAGATTATCCTGAAATTTGACCATTTAAAACCGAATATGTTTGCCACGCCCCAGTTTCTATGAGTCAGGAATACACAAGTGGCTTCACTGAGAGCTGCTCCTTCAAGACGTCCTGTGGGGTTACTGTCAGGATACTGGCCGTGGTTACAGTTATCTGAAGGCTTGGCTGATGCTGGGAGATCCATTCCCAAGAGGGCTTACTCACATGCCGGATGCGCTAGTGTTGACTCTGGTCTGGAGGTCTCAGCTCTTTGCCATGTGGCCTGTCTACAAGGCTGCTCTAGGAGTGGTGTTCCCGCAACACAGCAGCTGGGTTACCCAGAGCAAGATGGCAAAGGGGAAGAAAGGAAGTCACAATGCTTCTTATGACCCAGTCTGGGAATTCAGGCACCGTCGTTTCTGCCATATTTTATTCATTATAAGTGAATCAGTAAGTCCAGCCAAAAATCAAGTAGGGGAGAATTAGGCTCTGCCTTTCAAAGAGAGAAATATTAAAGAATTTGTGGACAGATTTTTAAACCACCACAACAGCATAGGTTATTCTCCATGCAAACATATATGATTGATACTCAACACTCTTTCCAAGTTCCTCTGTTCTAAGACTTGACACGCATTTTCCACCCTAGTGTTCTTCATCTCCAATTACGTATCTCCTCTTCATCTGGAACCTTCACTCTTCTTTCTTTCTCTTCTAAGCTCTTCGGCTGAGATGGAGCATCTGAAAAGTAGTAGTTGTTTCAAGGGCCTAAGAGAGACAATTTTTATTGAACTTTCTGGGTTAGAAAGTACATGTTTTATTGGTGTGGAACAAGAGTGTTATTCCTTCTCTATTTCAAACCTCAAAATCACACATTTTGAAAGGGGATGTGCCAACAGTCTGTTACAGGACAGCCTCCTTGTTGTTGACCAGAGTTAACTCAATTGTTCAGCTTAGTTACTAATTAATTGTCAAGTGTTGGGTAAGAGTTTAGTCTCCAGACCTCAGGGTTCCTTAATGCTATGGTAGAGTTGCCCTAAGGCGTTATTTAATTGTAAAAATATTATATGGTCACGATTAATAGTGATCTGTGAAATTTAAAGTATATAGTGTATGTGCATGTGTGTGGAGTCACTTCAGTCCTGTCTGACTCTTTGTGACCCCATGGACTGTAGCCCGCCAGGCTCTTCTGTCCAAGGGATTCTCCAGGCAAGAATACTGTAGTGGGTTTCCATGCCCTCCTCCAGAGGATCTTTCCAACCCGGGGATCAGACTGATGTGTCTTATGTCTCCTGCATTGGCAGGCAGGTTCTTTACCACTAGCACCACCTGGGAAGCTCATGTATTTAATGGGCTCATGTATATAAAGAGGGGCTAAAGTTTGTATCCCATTTTTATAATTTTTAAATTTATTTTTAATTGGAGGATAATTGCTCTTTGGTAGGAAGTTATGACAATGCTAGACAGCATATTAAATGGCAAAGACGTAGCATTGTGACAAAGATCCATGCAGTCAAAGCTATGGTTTTTCCAGTAGTCATGTACTGCTACTACATGACATGATGTGAGGGCTGTACCATAAAGAAGGTTAAGTGCTGAAGAATTGATGCTTTTGAACTGTGGTTTTGGAGAAGACTCTTGAAAGTCTGTTGGACTGCAAGGAGATCAAACCAGTCCATCCTACCCAGAGGAATCAGGTGGAGAGGGAGGAGGGAAGGGGGATCGGGATGGGGAACACATGTAACTCCATGGCTGATTCATGTCAATGTATGACAAAACCCACTGCAATGTTGTGAAGTAAAAAATAAAGAAAAAGAAAATTAAAGGAAATGAACCCTGATTGGAAGGACTGATAATGAAGCTCCAATACATTGGCCACCTGAAGCAAAGAGCTGACTCATTGGAAAAGACCCTGATGCTGGGCAAGATTGAAGGCGGGAGGAGAAGGGGACGACAGAGGATGAGATGGTTGGATGGCATCACCAACTCGATGGACATGGGTTTGAGCAGTTCCGGAAGTGGGGTACAGAGGAGCCTGGCGTGATCCTGTGGGGTCACCAAGGGTTGGACGAGACCGGTGGTCGGACAGCTGCCTTACAGCGCTGTGCATCCCTCCTGGGCGCGAGGCTCCTCCCGCTGGGTCCTCCCCCCACCCCCAGCCCACCTTCCGAGGTTACACGGGCGCCAGCCCGAGCTCCTCTGATGTCCAGCAACTTCCCATTAACCATCTATTCCATGTTCATGATTTCTGACCCTCGTTCAGAAACATTCTTCTGACGAATGAATGATCGACTGTGTGTCATTTGGTCAAGGCGACCCCTGGGAGAGAAGCTTGGCGTGCGCTAGAGGCCCTGAGAGGTCTTGTCTGTGTTCCTCTGAGTCATCGTGTCCACGGCCGGCTCCCGGAGTGGGTCTACCTAGATTCTTGGAAGCTGGATCCAGAGCATATAAGCTCTTAAACCTAAAACTTTGATTTCGATACTAACGTGAAGCTAATGTGCTTCTTTCTTCATAGGTTTCATGTTCTCCTAGGCTGTGTTTGTGGAGAGGAGGACAGTTGTGTAGGATCCTTTTGTGGTGATGCCGAGCGCCTTTCGAGAGCTGTCACGTGGCAACTAGCCTTACTCCCCAGGAAGACTTTTAAAGCATCAACTTGCCAGTTTGTGATTTTCTTACTGATTACATTCACAGGGAACCATTTAGAGGCATAATTAGTGGAAATGCCTCATACTCACAAAAGAGTAATCGGATAAAATGGTATACGGAAAGTTTTACCTAATATCCAGCCTGGACTAGAGACAAAGGCAAAATCTGATTGTAAACATATGTGTCAGATCAGAGACAAGCTCTCTAATCCCAGAAAAAGTTTAGCATCAGTTTTAGTCACACCAGGACAAACACATCCTACTCTGTGCTTGCCAGTGATGGCATGGTTCCTGGGTTATTTTCCTTTCTCTTTCCAGGAAAAAAAAAAGCCAAGGCAAAGTATGCACCATATATAGACTAGTAGAAGATTAGCTCTAATTTAAATCCTGCTAGTAACAGGAAACACGGATTGTTCTTTAGTACTTACTCTGTGAGAGGTACTTGATTAGGGAATGACGATGCATAATGAGGAAGGGGACCTTGCTCTCCAGGATATTCATATCTAGAATCGAGAGACCCGAATCAGAAGAGTATAAAGCAGTGAAAGCGGCTCTAAATGCATTTGGGACATCTTACTTGTGGAAATGATTAAAAACCAAACAAGTCAGAAAACATAGAGGAAAACAAATAATTTAAGTCTTCATCTGGGAAAAAAGACTGGAAATACTTTTCTTTATTACCTGTTTATACATTCTATAGTGGTCAAATTGTTAACATCTGGTATTTCAGACTCTTGTCTTTGCCTGCATTAGCTACTGGAGAAGGAAGAACTGGCGGGCAGTTTGCCTGTTTGTCGGCAGCGTCCACTGTGCTCATTGCATCGAAGATAAACGAGGCCAGGCAGAAAGCAGGCAGCAGACCTAAACAGACGTTTCTCCAAAGAGCACAGATGACCAGTAAACATGGAAGATGCTCAACGTCGTCAGAGACACGTTAGAGAAACTGTCACAGAAATGCAAATCAGAACTACAGTGAGGTATCAGCTGGCACTGATCAGAATAGTCTGTCATTTAAAAAAAAAGAAAACTACAAACGATAGATTCCGGAGAGGATGTAGAGAAAGGGAACCCTACTGGCTACGCTGTCGCTGAGAATGTAAACCGATGCAGCCATTATGCAGAGCAGTAGGGGGATTCCGTAACAAACTGGGAATAAAGCCGTCACGTGGCAGGGCTCTCCCAGGCCTGGGCACGTACCCTCTGCCCTGGTGGAATCCTGCTGCAGCTAAGCCGCCTCAGGCGTGTCCGACTCTGTGCGCCCCCACAGACGGCAGGCCACCACGCTCCGCGTCCCTGGGATTCTCCAGGCAAGAGTACTGGAGTGGGTGCCGTTGCCTCCTCCAGACATACCCTGAGAAAACCGCAATTCAAGAAGACATACACCACAGTGTTCACCACAACAGTATTTACAAGAACCAGGAGTCTCATCCGTGGCATGTGCCACGAGTGGCCCAAGGAGAAAGCCAACGTACAGAAAATTTAGTTTACCTTGATGAGATTTCCTTCTTTCTGAGAGCTGGCCCTTCAAAACTGGCTACTTCCGCAGTTGTCACGTTGCTTCAAAATTTTACCTATTTTTTATTTTTAGCAGGATTACTGGTCTCCTAGAAAATACCCCAACATAGTTGGAAGTGGAAGTTCTGGGCTTGAATTTTTCTTTTTCCTATAGTTTACGATAAATATTCACATGGTAATAAGGTAAAGCTGTTGCCAACATTTAAGTCAGTAAATTAGGGAGAAGCGATTTGTCTTTACATTATGGACTTTTAAGAAATTTGAGTAGAATAAACCAGATGTGATTTCCTTGCCCCACACTGAAGTAGATCAAAAGAGGCCAACAGTGAAAAATGAAAGACTGAAATGACTAACCGTTACAGCGGTTTCAGGGCTAGACTTTCACAAGGACTCGTTGCTCACAAGTCAAAGATAAATTTTCTTTGTAGAGCACGTGATGGGCAGTGCTTCCCATAAATATTTGACCTTATTTTTTTCCTGTTCTGTAAATATTTTTACCTGTTTATATGCGCTTTTAAGGTGTGTATCCATAGTTGTCTGCTCTGAAACACGCAGGCAGACTCATCCATTCAGATGCGTGTGCATGCATGCTAATTCTAAAACACGGGAAGGAGACGTGCTCGCTGACACCAGTGGGCTTGAGTGTGACACCCTTCATTAGGGTAACGGATGTAGTGAGGAGCCCCGATAATGCAGCTGACCCAGTCCGGAGGCGCCGGGAGGCTGAGCCGGGAGCCGCAGGTGCGTCTTCACTGATGTGAAGTTCACTTTTCTGCCTTGTTATGGGAGATGAAGCTGAAGTCAGTTCCTTAAGTTTGAAACGTCAATATGCTTTTGAAATGTGCTGCTCGTCGAGTTTGTTTTCCAAATAAGACTCCAGCTTTAGAAGCTGTGCCAAGCGCTCAGGGATGCTCTGCAATTCATTCACGTCGGGATAAAATTCTACCTAAAGCCCTGTGCTGTAAATGATTGACTCCATCAAATCCACTGAGGTAGGACTGTACTACTCAGTATGGGGCAAATGGGAAAGTGTGGGTCTCTATTCCTACTGCTGGAGTTCTAAATGAGACTGGAAAAATTTACTCTGGAAAGACAGATTCTAGAAGAAGGAAGAAAGGATGAACACTTGAATAACTCTCCGCCTTCCCTCCATCAAAGTCCCATTTGTTTTTATATAATTTGAAACATACAGAAAATTGGCAAGAGCAGTGCAAGGAACTCACAGATAGACTTGACCCAGATCCGTGAATGACTGGCATTTTGCCCACTTGCTTTATTGTTAACCCTCCTTCTTGCGTCCTCCCTGCCTTCCTTCCATGTTTTCGAAACTTTGGAGGGTTGCTGGAAACCTTTTGCTCCTTGACCCCTAAATACTTAGAGAAATGATACTTTTTTAGAACAGAACAGTTATAAAAATCAGGAATATTGTTGTAATATTCAATATTTCACTCCTAAATACTTCAGTGCGTCTTTCCTAAGAGAAATGATATTCTCTTACGACAGAACAGTTATAAAAGTCGGGAATATTGTTATAATATTCAGTATTACAGAATCCATGGTTCATATGCCAGCCTCTCAGTGACCAGCAGCGTCCTCTGTAACTGTTTACCCCCCCCCAGGGCCAAGTCTAGGACCGTGCCTGCGTCCGTTCCTAGGTTCTTCACACTTTCATTGTGCAGCAGCTCTGCAGCCTTCATTTATCTTTCTTTCCTTGACATTTGTGACGAGTACGAGCCAGTCGCTCTGAAGGACGCTCCTCAGGTTGGGCTTCTGGCATGAACCCTGGTTGCGCTATGAGCCCTGGTGGAATACGGCTAGAAAAGGCATCAGTGGTTCACTTGAGCTCCTTCATCATGAGAACCACGTGTCGGAGTCACATGCTACGGGTGGCATGAGCTTTAGGCACATTACTTCACTTTGAATCCTTGCCACAACTCTTCAATCTTGTTGTCTTTAAACCCATTGTTCAGATAGGGAACCTTAGGATCAGAGATGAATAATCACCCACCTTGCCCAGACTGTCAGCTTGCAGCCCTCTGGTGGGAAGCGACCTCTCTTTAGGTCAAAGACCTCTGCACATTGTCCACACTCTTCCTTTTTCTTCCTAACATCCCTACCACTGTTTGCTGTTGCTGCTGTTTTTGTTTGTTTTTGTCACCCCACACGGCTGGCTTATAGGATCTGAGTTCCCCCACCGGGGACTGAACCCTGGCAACGGCGGTGAAAGTCCCGAATCCAAACCCCTGGACCCCTTGTATTCCCCCTGCCTATGCTCCCTCTGAGCACAGATTGCTCCATCTTCTGAGAGTATTCCTTCCAGTTCTAGTGTCAACTTTGGAGTTCATTATACAGAAATCTATTAAGAGTAAACCAGAGCTGAACGGAATGAAATAAACCTAACCACTAACATTATTTTTACCTGCTTGATACATGAACATGAATCTTCCTAAATACAGTAGCGTCTAAGGAGGTTTCAGTCTCACATTGCTTGTCTCCAAATATAGCCTGTAATAAGAGAAGAAATTACCTTTGAACATGAAAGAAGATATTTTGTTGCTTCAGAATCTTTGAAATTGGCTTTTCTTCTTATTTTCTTTTTTTTGAAGGACCAACTGTAGAGCAAGTACTTGAGAAGAATTCTCAGAAAGTGTTTATGAAGAGCCCCAGGGATTTTTTTTTTCCATTTGTGAAAATGTTTTCATTTTTTTGCAGACTAAATTATACCAACTCCAGGTTTTGGTGAATGAAAGATACAAAAAGAGATGAAAATTATGCTTCATATTTGAAAGAGCTTAAGCATGCTAATATTGCACATTGGTACTTTTGGTACCAATGATACTTTTACCCTGGCTATTGATACTCGATTCATTCTTTACTCAAGATAACAAATTGACATGTGGGCCAACTGGACTAGCAAACAAAATTGATACATTGCACCTAGAATATTATATAACATCAGTAGCAGTAACCATTCTAAAATTGCTCAGCTTGTCATATTTCTGTTCTGAATTTGTCCTTTTATTTTGATTAGCATCATCGCCAGAACTATCATTTTATTTATATTTCATTGCTTTTAGTGTATATCTTTGGCATCCTTGATATATGCACCTTTTCTAATTACCGAAAAGGAGAAATACATAGAATCGCATAGAGTGATCTCTTTTATACAAACTGTGTTATACCTCAAAGGCAGATGAATGGAGACATTATTTGACCATCAGGGTCAGAAAATTATTAAAAAGCATTTCTAGAAGTGGAATTTTGGTTGGTATAGAGTTTCAGAATGTAGACTCAACTTAGAGAGTTTTATATAAGTGAGCCTATGTTCAGATGTTTAGGCAACAAGGATATTGATTTGGATACAGATGGAAGCAGTGACTGGAAACAATGATAGAACTCTTTCCCTCCCGATCCTTACTGGGGCTTCCAAGGTGGTGCAGTATAAAGAGTCGCCTGCCAGTGCAGGAGATGCAAGAGATGGGGGTTCGATCCCTGGGTTGGGAAGATTTTCTGGAGGAGGAAATGTCAACCTGCTCCAGCACTCTCGCCTGGAGAATCCCAGGGACAGAAGAGCCAGGTGGGCCTTAGTCCACGGGGTCGCGCAGAGCTAGACATGGCTGAGTGACTGACCACACACAGCCTTAGCTACTTTTCCATAAACTGCAATGGCTCGATCACCGATTCTAGTCTGAGAGGCTGTCTTAAGTACTGCTCACCCTCCCGGAGCCAACACGGAGCCAACGCCATCCCAGGGATGAAGGTGACCTTCTGACCCGGCGATAAACATCTTCTTCCAGAGAGTTGTGAGTGTCACCACCCAGCCTGCCCAAGCTTTAACAGCCAGAAAAGCCAGTGAACATCTTCAAGGATTTCTAGATCTGTCCTACTGAATCCCTTGGGAGAGGACTAGTGTGGCTAATTTTTTAACATTTTATTTTATTAAAATATAATATTGGAGTTAACTTACAATGCTGTATTAGTTTCAGATGTATAGCAAAGGATTCAGTTTTATATATACATATATCATATATAGATATTATTTTTCACATTCTTTTCCTTTACAAGATATTGAATATAGTTCCCTGTGCTATATAGTAGGTCCTTGTTGTTTATCTATTTTAAAAAGCACTGGAGCATAGTTGATTTGCAATATTGTGGTCATTTTGGTTTTTTAACCCGAGATGGGACTACTGAATAAAATATACTTACCTCCTGGGGGAAGAGACTACTTTTTAACAAAGAGTTGCCTCAAATACAATTCATAGTTATAAGAGATGATCATGGGGGGAAAAAAAAGTTTTGTTTTCAAATAAAGAAATGAATCGTTATCCTATCCCCACACACATTAGACTAACAGTGACTCTAAGGCATCTTGCAAAATCAAAATCAATTTAACTTTGTTTAATGAGATATTTCCCCAGTACATATTAATTTTTCTTCATCAGGAAACACACTTTTAGAACCACAAAACTATGAGGATATATGCAAAGCACAAAAGGTAGAATATCAAAAAACAAAATGATCATCAGACACAAAAAAATATACATTCCCACGGAGGGCCAGACATGTCACTGGCTAACGGGAAGGGCCAGTAGCCAGCATCAATATTCTGCCAGATTTCCCATATGGGAGCTGAACTGCTGGACTCTTATCACAAAGAAACCAGTACTTCCAAGGTTTATGTTCTTATGAAACAGCTAAGGAACCCAATTTTCTGTACCATTTACTTAAAATCTGAACTTGATCTCTTTCTGGACACCACCTTGCTTACCTTTGAAATCCCTGTTCATCTGCATCCCTTTTTGTCTGCCACCAGGATTTAATCAAATGCATGCCATCTCTTTCCAGCAATAGCCTCTTAAACATTTTGTACTTGATTTTACTTGCCCATCATCTGTTCTCCCCACTTCAGTGAGAAGGATTTTGGGGGTTGTTTTTTTGTTTGTTTTCTATTGAGCCTTTTGTTTTCATGTTCTTTTCCATTATGGTTTATTACACAATATTGAACAGAGTGCCCTGTGCTAAGCAGCAGGGCCTTGTTCTCCCGGTCTACATGTAATAGTTTGCATGCGCTGACCCCCAACTCCCAGCTCTTCCCTCCCCCCTTCTCCCTCGTCCTTGGAGACCACCAGCCTGTTCTCTATGTGAATCTACTTCTCCTTTATAGACAAGTTCACTTATGTCATATTTTAGATTCCACATACAAGTGATATCATACGGTATTTGTCTGATTCGCTTCTAATGTGATAATCTCTGGGTCCATCCACATAGCTGCAGATGACATTGTTTGATTCTTTTTAATGGCTAATATTCCGTCATGCATCTTCTTTGAGAAGGATCTTTGAAACAGTCCGTGGACCATGTCTCACCCTCATTCTTCCTTGTCTTCACTGACCTGGCCCCCAGGACCAGGATGACCTCCTGGCATCCCAGCTCATCTCTCTGGGGGTGAGCCCTCACTCTTACTCTCATCCTTTGGTCTCATTTGTCTCCTTTGAATTTCTCATAAGTGCAATGGTCCTTTTCATTTCAGAGTCCTGCAAAGACTCCTCCTCTTTCAAAACTGTTCCCCCTTCAGTGCACAGTGCTCTCCCATTAAAGAATGGGTTTTTGTATCCTTCAGAACTAATGTCTTCAACAAAGCCTTCACTGCCCCCAAATAGCTTCAGAAACCCCTGCTAAAAAAGCAGTCACAGCCAACTGTTTCTATGCTGTAGTATCGGTCGCAATTTTCATCTAAGATTAACTGGCTGATTCATTATGGAATGTTTGTCTCTCTGACAATTAAATAAAGACAGGGATACTGTTTTTCATCAGTAAATCCACACAGCTTAAAACTGAGCAACTCAATGCAGGAGCAAAAGTTTGGGTGAATGGATGGATGGATAGACGGATGGGTGTTTGATGGTTGGGCAAATGAATGAGTAAATTTTCTATTACTTTGGTTATTCAACAGTAATTTCAAAGGTGAACTCTCTTTACCTCTCTTTATCCAAGTTACTGCAGAAATACAACCTTTCTAGACTATGGAACTATAACCTGAAGCTGTCCTCTCTCTCACTATTTCCATTTGCATCTCTCCTGTATTCCAGTGTAAGGAGGACTTACTTTCTGCTGCTTTCACTGACTTTGATTTCCTATTCCACTTCTGAATTTGGAGTAATGTTTTGGGGGAGAAGTCATGTTTTCATTTGTTACCCACTGTCTGGAAGCTGCAATCAACTCACTTCCAAAATACTAGGAAATGAATTATTCATCAATTTGAATATAACAGTGCAATGATACAGTGTCTGCAGCCCTACTTTAGAAATCTTACAGTTCTATTCAAATAAAAGACATTATAGTTCAAATGCAAAATAAACTCTTTTAATTTATATTTTAGTATCTTTTAAGGAACTTCCCTGGTGGCTCAGATAGTAAAGCTTCTGCCTGCAATGCAGGAGACCTGGGTTCAATCCCTGGGTCGGGAAGATACCCTGGAGAAGGGAATGGCAACCCACTCCAGTATTCTTGCCTGAAAAATCCCATGGATGGAGGAGCCTGGTAGGCTACAGTCCATGGGGTCACAAAGAGTCGGACACGACTGAGGAACTTCACTCACTTTCTTCTAAGGACGCTTTTGCAGCATTGCCATCATTTGTTTCATTGCATCTGAATTATTTCTACAGTTACTTAGTATTTATAATTAAACTGACTTCTTTTTTGAAAGGATTTTTGACAAAATACCTATTGTAAACCAAAAAGAGGAGAAAAAAATGCTAACTTTAAATTTTATGAATTTTTGTTTTCTGGAAATGTGATGTGAAACTGGCCAAACTGATGATGGGAAAAATCTCTTACGTAAGTTCGTGTTCATGCATTCATTTAATAGCTAGGTACTAAGGCCTTTCAGAGAGGGCAATGGCACCCCACTCCAGTACTCTTGCCTGGAAAATCCCATGGACGGAGGAACCTGGTAGGCTGCAATCGATGGGGTCGCTAAGAGTCAGACATGACTGAGTGACTTCACTTTCACTTTTCACTTTCATGCATTGGAGAAGGAAATGGCAACCCACTCCAGTATTCTTGCCTGGAGAATCCCAGGGACGGGGGAGCCTGGTGGGCTGCCGCCCATGGGGTCGCACAGAGTTGGACACGACTGAAGTGACTTAGCAGCAAGGCCTTTACCTCGGGCCTGGGGTAGCTCTTCTTGGCCGCCACTGAAAATGGGCTCCAAAATCACTGCAGATGGTGACTGCAGCCATGAAATTAAAAGACACTTGCTCCTTGGAAGGAAACTTATGACCAACCTGGACAGCATATTAAAAAGCAGAGACATCACTTTGTCAACAAAGATCTGTCTAGTCAAGGCTATGGTTTTTCCAGTGGTCATGTATGGATGTGAGAGTTGGACTATGAAGAAAGCTGAGCGCCGAAGAACTGATGCTTTTGAACTGTGGTGTTGGAGAAGACTCTTGACAGTCCCTTGGACTGCAAGGAGATCCAACCAGTCCATCCTAAAGGAGATCAGTCCTGGGTGTTCATTGGAAGGACTGATGCTGAAGCTGAAACTCCAGTACTTCGGCCACCTGATGTGAAGAGCTGACTCATTGGAAAAGACCCTGATGCTGGAAAGATTGAGGGCAGGAGGAGAAGGGATGATGGAGGATGAGGTGGTTGGATGGCATCACTGACTCCATGGACATGAGTTTGAGCAAACTTCGGGAGTTGGTGATGGACAGGGAGGCCTGGCGTGCTGCGATTCATGGGGTCGCAAAGAGTCGGACACGACTGAGCGACTGAGCTGAACTGAGACCTTTCCCACGTGGGCACAGCCCCCCAGGGACTGGCAAATGTGAACGGCAAATGGCAGAGGACACGTGGACTCTCTGCAGGGCTGAGGCCCTGTGTAAGTCGGGCGCCCCTTCTGGGTCAGAGCCTCTGCTTCGTCCTAGAGGGAAGGAAGCCGCAGATAAGCTTCCTTTTCAGGGTGACCCTCCCCCTGACTGTCGCACTGGCCCAAGGCTCCCTTTCCCGGTGCCCATCAGGGGCCAGCCCCGTCCTCCGCGGGGGGACACGCCCTGGGCCCCACACCAGCCTGCTGGGCTGAGGACTTCACCTCCCGTGACTCAGCTCAGGGCAAGAACCTGGGATGGCTGTTTCCAGGGCCCTGAACGCACCACACTGAAATGAGTCCCTTAATTGCCTGCGCTCTGAGCTGGAGGCAAAGACGGGAGATTAAATTTTGACTCTCTCACTCTTTCATCAGCAACACTGTGATATTTATAACTTTATGAATTATTTTCTCTTATCATTTTGGCCTGACTGGTGGAGGAAGAAGAAAAAAAATCTTGAAGAGCAACTGCATTCCTTTAACTGCTTTTGGCGTGTTCATTTGTTTCTGACTATTCATTTTGTCCTATTTGGAATATGTTTTTCCTACCCATTGGAAGCACTAAGCTTAATTCTAATTTGAAATTTAAATAAATTTCTGAGTGATGAGAAGCACAGAAAGCCCACTTTGTTAAAACTAAGTTTCCGACCCAGATATCATATGCTATTTGTGATCATGTAAGAGCAAACACGTTTTTGTAACTGAACCGTTGGTGGCAAAAATCTCTTTAAAAGTGGTTTTATTATGCACATGAAATAAAAACAGCAAATACCAGGAATCTGTATTTTATGCTGTAATCCCAGGAGGCACTATCTTGTAATGTTGTTTTATGAAATCTCAAGGCTTTAAATGGAGAACATTATGGTTTCCATTTTTTTCCCCTTATAGAAAACATAGCACAGTGTTTCATTTACTTTCCATGGTTTCTTTTTCTTGGGTTATTTGTAATGAAAAAAAATATGCTGGCACATTGTTGTAGTAAGAGAGAAATATAATATTATAAACATATATGTTTTATATTTATTGCATTTTCCAGTTGTTAAACCTCAAGTCATCTCTTCATGGCTTAATATTTACTTGGATTTTTATTTCAAATATGAAACTTTTATAATAATTTAGGAATAAAGCTGATGAAGTTATTAGATAATTTGGTAACAGACTCAGCTTCTACCATGAGATTATATTAATATTACAGGTGAAAATGTTCATTTTCATTGACTAAAAGGAATTGATTTTTTATTAGATATACAGCTCCTTATCACTGGCAATAATGATAATAGCAATAAAGAAGAGCTGCCAAGGCCACACTATATAAATACTGTCCCGTTTATTCTCAGAGCAAGTTTATTGAGAAAGCCTGTAATTCCCATTTTAGAGATGAAGGTATTGAGGATTTGAGATATGAAATTTACTCAAGTCCTGTAACTGGAAGGGCTTCTCTGGTGGCTCAGACGGTGAAGAATCCACCTACAACACAAGAGAGCCAGGCTCGATCCCTGGGTCGGAAGAGCCCCTGGAGAAGGGACTGGCTGCCACTCCAGTCTAATTGCTGGAGATATCTGTGGGCAGAGAAGCCTGGGGGCTCCAGTCAATGGGGTCACAGTCAGATGTGGCTGAGTGACCACCAGGTGGAGTCTTCACTTTCCTCCCCTTTCACTTCCACTGCAACTGGAAAGGAGTGAAGTCTGACCCAAGGTCTGTCTGACAGCAGAGCCCGTGGTTCCGACCTCCAGAGTCACTGCCCAGCCAGAGTACAGGTCTGCTGATTGTGATCAGCTAACGGATGATTTTGCCAATCCTTTGCTTGAGTCGGTATTCTTAGGAAGGACGAAGTATGATCCAGAAGGCTTAGCTGCATTCAACCTGAAAACCGCTAAGGAGACACGGAGTTTTCAGAGAGAAGAGATGAGCCGTCTTCGTGTTCTTTGTGCATTTCAGTGAATTAGAACAGTTTTATTAAAAGAGGCCGCCCCCACGGCTACCGTGCTCCCTCCACCTCCTCACTCCTCGCGTGTGCGAGTCAGCCCGTTGCAAGCTCGTGGAACAGCGCTCAGGCACGTCAGTGGTGATCTGGACAGTAAGTGCTGATTTAAATAGAGTTGTCTCTTCAAGCACTGTCTGCCCCCTGTATCCCCAAATTGGTGCTCAATTAATCCAGTGACTATTTTGGGGGCCTTATATTTACCAGTAGAGTGATGCTCCGGAGAGCTGGTCGTGTGGCTTCAGAAGGGAGATTTGAAGGGGAGAATGCCAAAGCAGAGTGTGGAGCAGGCAGACTAAGATGCATCCTCTGTTAGCAGCATCTAGGCTGGGAGGGAAAATCCACGGGGGAGGAAATAGGATGGAAATGAGGGGAAGCCAGATGGTGATGTTCGGAGGCGGAGGGCTGGAGACAAAGCCCGCGGTGATTCCCTAAGGCAAGCAGCTCAGTTTCAGCAACCTCTTTATTTGGCCATGCCGTGCTGCATGGAGGATCTTAGTTTTCTGACCAGGGTCAGACTTGGTCCAGGCAGTGGAAGCACTGCGTCCTAACCACTGGACCGCTGGAGAAGTCCCCGTTTCATCACCATCTCATGCACATCCTCTGGACCTGGGTAGGTCAGGGCCACGTGAGATTATGGAGGCAGGAAAGAGCACAGTTTTACCTGGACGACTGTTGAGTAGGAGTGTAGCAGAGAGCTTCTCCTCCTCCAGGAATGTCCTCCTCTTCAGACCTGGAGGAGAGCTATACTAACCTTCAAGGACACCGTTGTTCAGAAGACAGGAGTGTTCAGGAAGCTTAGTAATGAGGCAGGCACTGGAGTGTTGGGACCAGGAAAAAATAAACTTGTCTTGGACTCATTACCAGGACAAAACTGTCAAATAGAAGGGGGTTTAAGGGAAGAGTAGAGTTAGAAACTACAGTTGCTGAGTTAGGTCGCTTGCAGGCTCTAATGCAGGAAGCAATTAGAGTGTCAAGGCTAAGAAGTACGGACTTTCCAGAGATGATGAACCTTAAGTCATGGTGAAACTGGATCACAGGATAAAACAGTACAGATGGCTTTCTGTGTGAGACCCGCTTACACTGGAGGGCTGGCACTGGCCCCGCATACATCTTTTGGAAATCAGGCTCATGTCGTGATCATGTTGAGAGACCAAGCTTAGCATAGCACCCCTCAGATGAGCAGCACCCTGAACCTCTCTTGCACGTGTTTATTACGAGTGGAAGTTGCCTCCATCACTGGAAACAGGTTCCTCTGACATGTTAGTTGTTTTAACCGTGTCACTCTCTTGATCAGAAACTCTGTCCTAACTACTGAAAAGCTAAGTAAAGTGGAAAGAGTTTAGTTATATCTGGGTATCTTAGTTGTCTCCCTTTTAAATGTTTATAGTTAGATCAATATAGAGGGTCCTTCTGTCTTTCCCACACCCGAACTTCATCATTTTCGAAGTTGCTTCCATTTTCTTTTTGTTACTATAATACAATTTAAAAGTGGACAAGAATATCACGTTTGTAAAAATAACTCCAAATGATAGGGTCGGACAAAATCAGTACTATTCTTAGGGTAAAAGTTCAAACAACTTTATAAAAATATAGAAGCAATTCCCCTCACCCTCCTAGTCCATTAATTATTAGGAACTTAAATAAATTCAATCAGCTTTTATCTTGAATCTATCACTATTTATATTTACTCTGAAAACAGTGGTTTCATGAAATCCAGATTGATAGGAATGTTTGGTAATTTTATGACATGTTTAAGGTGACATACTATGTCAGCTCACACTTTCCTTCTGCATCTGGGAAATCAGGCTTTAGTAAGTCAGTCAAGCTGGATCATCACTGTGTATATCAGTGTTTTAATAACGTTTTAGAAATATTATTGTGCTGTGGTTTACACACACCCTTAATTCTCAGCTGTAACTTTTATATATGCAGTGATGATTATTAAAAGATCTAAATCTTTTGGACCCATTGATGTTTTCAGAGCTGCTGTATTTTTCATGAGCCCTGGCAATCTGCTACCTATTTAACGATGACTTAAACTGTTCCCACCATTTGCTTTAATTTATCTGTGACAAATTGGCCCTAATAAAGGCTATATCATTTAAATAAATGGGACACTTCATCACCGCCTTTAAACAATTTCTGCCACCCATCATGTTATCAGCATAGCTGACAAGTAACGAAATTAACCGAGCTGGTACTTAGCTGTCTTGTAATCCGCCCGCCATCTGGTAGGTTATCAGAGCTCTGATGTCTGTGTTTTGACCTGTTTGCTACTTGCTTTGATTTCAACAGATAAAAATGTTAGATAGTCTAATACTCTTTATTTGAAAAAACATTGCTGATTACTGACTTTTAAATTTTGCTCATTTACATAAAAGTTTCAATGGTTCAAGTTAGACTCTTTGGCTGTAACTAGACGGCACTAGGTCATGAATGCCGATGCTAACTCTTAGAAAAACAAAAAGGAATAAATATATCAACAAATATTGGTGCATGCCACATATTACTATTGCTTTGTTTGAATAAAGACAACAAAGCACTGTTAATAAAATTTGTTTCCTGCTTAAGTACACTTTTTAAAAATAGAATGGAATGTACTTTAGTAAAAAATTAACCTGTTTTAGATATAGCCATGCTGACAAAAATCCTGCCTTTATATAACTGTACATGAAAGGAAAATATAAAATACATCAGTATCTACTGCATAATTTTTAAATTGGCACATGTGACCATGTGCCAAGAAATATATTTAATAATATAATGCTGGAAGGAATTCCTTGTTAAGTCAGGAGTACTCTGGATTTGTTCACCATCAGTAAGTAATATCATCTAAAATTATTCTGAATGTTCTAGCCAATTCAACTAAAAAAAAAAGAGAAAAGAAGTATAAGTGTTACAAAAAGGAACACGCATTGAACAATAATATGATTACCAACATACTACGAGGGATATTATAAATGCAATAAGATGATTGGTTGTAGAATAAATATCAAGAAATCCACAATACTCTCTGTAAGTACTCCAAACAGTTTCAATTATATTTTATAGAAAGAGAGTATGCTTCCTATTCTTAGTGGGGACCTGCCTTCTGGCGTGACTGGGTGATCCCACCAGGCTTTGTTAGTTCTCCAGTGTCCAGCCCTCTTGGAAGAACTTTGGATGCCTCATCTCTGGATCATGTTGGAGTTGGAGACCAGCATCTGGCTTGTGGCTAAGACTTGGGCTGAATAAACTTAGGTGCTTATCTATTTGTGGAGATCCTTTGAAGATATCCTCTTCTATGAATTATGGAAGTGTTAATCTTCTGTATCATTCCCGGATCACCTAGTGTGTGCTAACACAGAGCTGACTTGTAGTAGATTTCTATTAATGATAAAGTTCACCCTCCAACTAGCAAAACTGGAAGAGTGGATCCAGAATATTCAATTCTGTAAAATGTGACTTACTGAAATCACTAGTAGGAGCCTGAGAAGCTGGCTGACTAGGAATTTTTGAATAGATGGAAAACTTTAGACGAATTTAAGTTCTTATTTGGTTGGCACCAATTAGTGATGCCTGCTTGTCCTGGTGTAAGCATTGATAAAGATGATTATAGATCAAGTGGACACCATCAGAGCCGTAGGAATCAACTGTTTAGTTGATGCATGCTGGCTAGACTTGGGAAGGTGGGTATGGGAGAAGGTTGGAGGTGAGAATCTCTCTCCATCTCCCTCTCCCTTTTTCTTTGGGTGGAAATACTTGCAATTTCCATCCTGCCTCGTTCTCCCCTTCATGGCCTATCCCACATCCACAACAAGAGAGAACTTCTAATCTGCTCTTGGTGGAGAGCCTCCTTTAGCATTGTTTCTCTACAGCTGTTTTGAGAGCAGAGACTGGATAAGAAGTCAGCCATCCAAATGTGTGTTATTGTGCTGTGTGTTATTAGGAGAAGAAAGGATTTCATGTAGTCACTTTCCTTTGTTTGAGTAAAAACCTTGGCATAGATTTCCACTGTGACATTCCACTCAGTGGCATCTAGCTCAGGTTTGGCTCTTAGCTCAAGAATTCAGTATTGAGAGATAATGTTGAGAAAGAGGAAAGATAGCTGTCTTGAGGAAGCCAGCAATCCTGGGGAGAAGGTGGACTTATGCTGCAAAGAACCAACTCTCCCTTGCCAATCAGGGGCAGGGGCTTTTAAAGGGGAGTTTCAGGGGTTAATGCGGAGCTGAGGCTACATGCACAACAGAACAGACAGCTCTGACAATCATCTCAGAATTGGTCATGATTATCTGATCAGCATCATCCTGATTGTTTTTGAGCAGTTCATCTTGAATTCCAAGTTTGATTTCTTTCCATTTCCTTGAGGCCATTCTTGGAATTGCATAAGATGGAGCCACTTATGTCTGCTCATTATGTTGTTAACTTCTTCCACTTGCTGGGAGTTTCAGTATCTGCAAAACAGCTCTAAGGATATGACTCAGAGCATTTTCTATAGTGTTTGAGGAGGAAATAAAGGTCCTCTGCTTTGTTTAATGGCTAAACCATTATTATTTTGACTGTTTCCCTTTATTTTTTTCATGTTATTACTTCTTTTATTAACTTTATTCTTTGGCTAAAGTTTTTCAGCAGATAAGAAGTGGAGAGAGGACATGAGGGTGTCTGTCCTGGGAGGACCCCATAGTCCCTGCTCCATGACAGTAATAAGACATGAAACCCTCAGTTGATGATAATAAAATACCTTGAGTTTTCATGATGAAAATTTTTTAAGGTCATAGTTCCCAAATAGTGCACACAGGTGGTTCAAAGCACTTCAATAAGTTCACATGAGCATCCCCAGATATTCTAGCTTTAAAAAAATATCCGCACAGCCTGTCAGACTCTAAATACACCACTTGATAGAGGCTGCTTACAGTTACAACCCTAGATCACATAATCACTTTTTCTGATGTCATAGTTTTGCAAAATTTAGTTTTTTGGTAGTTGCTGTGATTAAAAGCAACGACAATACATTTATCATGTATCATGGAGATTATCATGGAGATGCTCTGTTGATCTTTTTTCCAAAAGTTTGTGAAAATATTTCTGATAAATAGGCACGTGACCCCATTATTCAGTAATTATAGGAATTTAATAATTAAGTGATGGGACTGGATGCCATGATCTTAGTTTTCTGAATGTTGAGCTTTAATCCAACTTTTTCACTCTCCTCTTTCATTTTCATCAAGAGGCTCTTTAGTTCTTTTTCACTTTCTGCCATAAGGGTGGTGTCATCTGCATATCTGAGGTTATTCGTATTTCTCCCAGCAATTTTGATTCCAGCTTGTGCTTTATCCAGTCCAGCATTTCTTATGAGGTACTCTGCATTTAAATTAAATAAGCAGGGTGAGAATATGCAGACTTGATGTACTCCTTTCCTGATTTGGAAACAGTCTGTTGTTTCATGTCCAGTTATAACTGTTGCTCCCTGACCTGCATACAGGCTTCTCAAGAGGCAGATCATGTGGTCTGGTATTCCCATCTCTTTAAGAATTTTCCAGTTTATTGTGATCCACACAGTCAAAGGCTTTGGCATAGTCAATAAAGCAGAAATAGATGTTTTTTTCTAGAAATCTCTTGCTTTTCCGATGATCCAGCGGATGTTGGCAATTTGATGTGTGGTTCCTCTGCCATTTCTAAATGCAGCTTGAACATCTGGAAGTTCACAGTTCACATATTGCTGAAGCGTGGCTTGGAGAATTTTGAGCATTACTTTACTAGCATGTAAGATGAGTGCAATTGTGCGGTAGTTTGAGCATTCTTTGACATTGCCTTTCTTTGGGATTGGAATGAAAACTGACCTTTTCCAGTCCTGCAGCCACTGCTGAGTTTTCCAAATTTGCTGGCATACTGAGTGCAGCACTTTCATAGCATCATCTTTCAGGATTTGATATAGCTCAACTTGAATTCCATCACCACCACTAGTTTTATTCATAGTGATGCTTCCTAAGGCCCACTTGACTTCACATTCCAGGATGTCTGGCTCCAGGTGAGTGATCACACCATCATGATTATCTAGGTCATGAAGATCTTTTTTGTACATTTCTGTGTATTCTTGCTACCTCTTCTTAATATCTTCTGCTTCTGTTAGGTTCATACCATTTCTGTCCTTTATTGAGCCCATCTTTGCATAACATGTTCCCTTGGTATTTCTAATTTTGTTGAAGAGATCTCTAGTCTTTGCCATTCTATTGTTTTCCTCTTTGCATTGATCACGGAGGAAGGTTTTCTTATCTCTCCTTTCTATTCTTTGGAACTCTGCATTCGAATGGGTATATCTTTCCTTTTCTCCTTTGCTTTTCACTTCTCTTCTTTTCACAGCTATTTGTAAGGCTTCCTCAGACAGTCGTTTTGCCTTTTTGCATTTCTTTTTCTTTGGGATGCTCTTGATCCCTGCCTCCTGTACAATGTCACAAATCTCCATCCATAGTTCATCAGGTACTCTGCCTACCAGATCTAGTCCCTAAATCTATTTCTCACTTCCACTTTATAATCAAAAGGGATTTGATGTATGTCATACCTGAATGGTCTAGTGGTTTTCCCTACTTTCTTCAATTTAAGTCTGAATTTTGCAGTAAGGAGTTCATGATCTGAGCCACAGTCAGCTCCCAGTCTTGTTTTTGCTGACTGTATAGAGCTTCTCCTGCTTTGGCTGCAAAGAATAAAATCATTCTGATTTTGGTATTGACCACCTGGTGATGTCCATCTGTAGAGTCTTCTCTTGTGTTGTTGGAACCATCACTTCATGGCAAATAGATGGGGAAAAAGTGGAAACAGTGGCAGACTTTGTTTTGGGGGGCTTCAAAATCACTGCAGATGGTGACTGAAGCCATGATATTAGGAGACACTCCTTGGAAGAAAAGTTATGTCAAGCCTAGACAGCATATTAAAAAGCAGAGACATTACTTTGCCAACACAGGTCCATCTAGTTTAGGCTATGGTTTTTCCAGCAGTCATGTGTCGATGTGAAAGTTGAACTCTAAAGAAAGCTGAGCACTGAAGAATTGATGTTTTTGAACTGTGTTGTTGAGAAGACTCTTGAGAGTTCCTTGGACTGCAAGGAGACCCACCAGTCAATTGTAAAGGAAATCTTGAATTTTCATTGAAAGTCCTGAATATTCATTGGAAGGACTGATGTTGAAGCTGAAACTCCAATATTTTGGCCACCTGATGCAAAGAACTGACTCATTTGAAAAGACCCTGATGCTCAGAAAGATTGAAGGCAGGAAGATAAAGGGATGACAGAGGATGAGATGGTTGGATGGCATCACCGACTCAATGGACATGAGTTTGAGTAAACTCTGGGAGTTGGTGATGGACAGGGAGGCCTGCATGCTGTGGTCCATGGGGTCACAAAGAGTCGGACATGACTAAGTGACTGAACTGAATAATGAAGTAAAAATAATGTTTCATTTTCCTTAGTATCTATTATTTAGCTATTTGGCTATTAACTTGTTAGGCCATATATATTTATTAAGTCCTTTGGGCCCAACTGCTTAGTATATAGGACTCACATATTTCTTTTGACCTGAGAATATCATGTAAAAATTAAAAAACAGTAAAACTACCACAAAATGAAAAAGTTTGGAAACCTCTGAGTGGAGGAATTACTCTAATTGCTCTTTTGATCTCTGTGATTCAGTGAAATAACTGAAAAATCTCCATTATGAGAATGTATCAAAAACTGCAATTTTGAGCAAATTGATCCCTATGTGGTTATTTGAAGCAAAAAAAAAAAAAAAAGAAAAGAAAAGAAAAAAGAAATATATTACTTAAAGACATATTCCAACTGCTATGGATCTTTCTGGGAGGAAGAAATATTTCTGTATCTTTCAAATTTTTCTACCTGGTCTAAAAATTAACATAACATAGGACAGATTAACCAGAAACATCATATAAAAATTTAATAACTGATATCCATGGATGAGACTCAGAAAAACTGGGTAACTTACCCAAATCCTTGAAAGCCTCACTTTAATACTATCTTCTACTTAAGACAAAGAAGGTGTCAAGGACAGTGTTTTGGGACTTCAAAGGGTAGGAAGGAATTGACATGAGATGGAAAAGCAGATGCTTGGTAAATAAATGTCTACTCGATTAGCAGAGACAGTGGGATACAGGAGTTTTAACAAAGAGACTTTTGTAGGCTCCTCCCTGCACATCCGGTTCCTTGCGGTTCCCCAGGGTGACAGCTCCCTCCCTGGAGTGGGGCCTCTGTTAACGCTCTTGGGTATTTAGTGGGGGAGGACAATGTTTCTTCATGAACTTTCCAGTCTTGAATGTTTTCTGCTCAAATGATGAGCATACAACAAAGACCTTCAGAGTGGAAAGTTTTGTTCCTTTAAGGTCAAACATCAGCCAATAAACCATGTTAAATTTGAATATTCAGTCTTTGAAATTTTCATTATAATTTCAAGATCCTTGTCATAGCAAACAAACTGAAGCGGAGAGAATTTTATTTACACAGCAAAGCAGCGAGAGCGTTGTGACTCGAGACTCTGGGTTTTGATGACACGGAGGCGTCCCAGGTGGCTCGGTGGTAAAGAACTTGCCCGCCAATGCAGGAGGCACAGGTTCCACCGCTGGGCGAGGAAGATCCTCTGGAGGGGAAAGAGCATCCCCATCTAGTATTCCTTCCTGGGAAATCCCATGCATAGAGGAGCCTGACGGGCTATAGTCCATGGAGTCACAAAAACTCGGACATGAATGAACACACATGATATAAGTCGTGGCTTTATTACTTTCTAAATGAGGAGGGAGAGTGGCTCTTATCTTGTAATTAAAGAGGCAAAGCTGTCGTCTGATTTTACCTTCAGGAATTCAGTCGCCATGCAGTGCTCAATCGCTCAGTCATGCCTGGCTCTTTGTGACCCCTCTGACTGTAACCAGCCAGGCTGCTCTCTCTGTAGGATTTTCCCAGCAAGAACAGTGGAGCCGCCTCCTAGAATAGAGGTAACTCAAGAGTACCCTTCTGCTCTCGTTACCCATTCAGGTGCAGCTCGTAGTTGTCCATCGTATTACAAACGTAGCTCAGTAAAGCAGTTGTAACGGCCTTGTTGCTTGTGAAGACTTATTGTGTGTGTGCTGGGTCTCTGCTGCTGCGTGCGGGCCTCCTCTAGCTGCTGAGCACGGTTTCTGGGGGTTGGTACATGGGTTTCTGGTTGCAGCGTCTTCCTTTGCTGTGGAGCACGGGCTCTCGTTGCGGGCTTCAGTACTTGCCGTGTGTGGGTTCAGTGGGTGCAGCCTGTGGGCTCTAGAATGCTGGCTTGGTAGTCGTGGGTCAGGGCTTAGTCACTCTGTGACCGTGGGATCAGTAGTCGTGGGCAGGGCTTAGTCACCCTGTGACTGTGGGGTCAGTAGTCGTGGGGCAGGGCTTAGTCACCCTGTGGCCGTGGGGTCAGTAGTCGTGGGGCAGGGCTTAGTCACCCTGTGACCGTGGGGTCAGTAGTCGTGGGGCAGGGCTTAGTCACTCTGTGGCTGTGGGGTCAGTAGTCGTGGGGCAGGGCTTAGTCACCCTGTGGCCGTGGGATCAGTAGTCGTGGGGCAGGTCTTAGTCACCCTGTGGCCGTGGGGTCAGTAGTCGTGGGCAGGGCTTAGTCACCCTGTGACCGTGGGGTCAGTAGTCGTGGGGCAGGTCTTAGTCACCCTGTGGCCGTGGGGTCAGTAGTCGTGGGGCAGGTCTTAGTCACCCTGTGGCCGTGGGGTCAGTAGTTGTGGGCAGGGCTTAGTCGCCCTGTGGCTGTGGGGTCAGTAGTCGTGGGGCAGGGCTTAGTCGCCCTGTGGCCGTGGGGTCAGTAGTCGTGGGGCAGGGCTTAGTCGCCCTGTGGCCGTGGGGTCAGTAGTCGTGGGGCAGAGCTTAGTCACTCTGTGGCTGTGGGGTCAGTAGTCGTGGGGCAGGGCTTAGTCGCCCTGTGGCCGTGGGGTCAGTAGTCGTGGGCAGGGCTTAGTCGCCCTGTGGCCGTGGGGCCAGTAGTTGTGGGCAGGGCTTAGTCGCCCTGTGGCTGTGAGGTCACTAGTCGTGGGGCAGGGCTTAGTCGCCCTGGGCCCGGGGGGTCAGTAGTCGTGGGGCAGGTCTTAGTCACCCTGTGGCCGTGGGGTCAGTAGTCGTGGGGCAGGGCTTAGTCACCCTGTGACCGTGGGATCAGTAGTCGTGGGGCAGGGCTTAGTCACCCTGTGACCGTGGGATCAGTAATCATGGTACAGGGCTTAGTCGCCCTGGGGCCGTGTGGCCTTTCCAGGCTGGGGACTGAACCGGTGTCCGCTGCACTGCAGGTGGATTCTTAACCATCAGACCACTAGTGAAGCCCCACCGTTTTCATTTTAAGACAAATCTCTGGCAGAGTTTTTTGTTGCAGACTGCATGTGCCTTCATCATGTGTGTGTGTGTCTGTGCACATTCACTATTTTAATAGAAATCACAAGTTCTAATTGCCTTTAATATCAAAATACTACAGAGATATCTTTGTGAAAGCCTAAATAAATTGCTTTCAGTCCTCATACTCATTTGAGTTAAGTGACAATTTAGAGGCAAGAATGACTGGGCTTATTATTTGCTAAAATTAATGAAATTGCAAAAAATTCTCTGTATCCCTTGGATATTTAGAAAATACAGGATTGTGGCAAAGCAAAAATATGAGTTCCTGTCATTTTCTTGGAACCTATATGGTTTGTAAACACTCACTGATAACCAAAGCTATTTCATAGATTGCATTTTAGCCACTTGGTGAAATGTCTTAAAGAAAGTTTTACTTGGAGGTAACTATTTAATCTTGCTGAAGTTGTATTTATTCAGGAGGCTCCAAGTGTGAACCTAGTCATGAAAAGCGAGTTACAGGATCATGATGTCAGAAAAAACCAGAACAGAACTCAGAGCCCCTCAGTTTCAGTTTTTCCAGATGTTTTCCCACCACCAGAAAACTAAACAATTACCCGGTGAGCTTCACGTGACTTTTGAGAGGAAAATAATGTAAATTCCGAACCTCTTGTTGGCAACTGCTGCTGCTTGAAATGTGCGTTTCCCACATGACCTTTACAAGCTTTTATTACATTTCATTAGACTGAGATGGAGGGAAGGAGACACTTGAGGGAAATTCAGACAGTAGCAGAGATAGCATTGCAGAATATTCTGGTTTACTAATTGTGGTAGTTTGTAAGCTAATGAAGAACGTAAGTTAGAAAATACAGAAGTTGGCCACTTGTAATCTTATTTTCATGCTGGTTGAATGTGTCCACTGGGTGCAGAGGAAGAGGATGTGTTTAATACAACATGGGAGTATCTCTGGAGGCCTCAGAAATGAGCTCCTGAATCATGACATTTTTCATGTGTCCTAGCAGTCGTATATCTGGCATCTAAATGTCTTTCCTTGACTTAGGCTGATCTATGAAAATGCAAGATAAATGGATATGCTTATTTTTAGAACTTTTTGGAAAACATCATAGAAGATAATAAGAATTGTTTCTGAACTCAAGTTTGGCTGCTTGTGGCTCAAAAAGTCAATACATAAGACACAAGTGTTAGTTGGAAAAGGAAATGCTACTTTAATTGGGAGCACCTACCTGGGGAGAAGAAGGACTCATGTCCCCAAACCAACTCCAAGGAGTCTGTGCAGCCATGAAAGGTTTTATAGGGATAAAGGGGAAGCAGGCTCAGACAATCACTGAAGTAGTGGGTCACGTTCTTCACCATCCCCCATTGCACACAGACCTGCTGACTTCTCCTGACCTTTCTTGGGGTGCTTTATTGTCTGCACAGTCTGTCTGCAAATTTGCTAAGGAAGAAGCAGGGGGTAGGGTTAGTCATTGTTTAGCTACTTAATTATTCATTCTTACTCCTTTTAATCTGGGAAGGGAATCAACAGGATAGGCAAAGCATTATGTACATTCAGCAGAGCATCCATCAGGAAATAGGTTTAATGTTACCTAGTAATCTTATTTTTATGATTGAAGTCTGAGGGAGAAACAGAGATGGATAAACAGAAAAAGGGCAAAAGAGCTGCTCACAGACTAGGTCCATCTTACTATACTATTATACTGCAAAACGTCGATACCTGAGATACCCACGGAATATTTCATGCAAAGATGGGCACAATGACGGACAGAAACAGTACGGACCTAACAGAAGCAGAAGATATTAAGAAGAGGTGGTAAGAATACATAGAAGAACTGTACAAAGAAGATCCTCATGACCCAGATAACCACGATGGTGTGATCACTCACCTAGAGCCAGACATCCTGGAATGCAAAGTCAAGTGGGCCTTAGGAAGCATCATTATGAACACACCTAGTGGAGGTGATGGAATTGCAGTTGAGCTGTTTCAAATCCTAAAGGATGCTGCTGCTAAAGTGCTGCACTCAATATGCTAGCAACTTTGGAAAACTCAGCAGTGGCCACGGGACTGGAAAAGGTCAGTTTTCATTCCAATCCTAAAGAAAGGCAATGCCAAAGAATGCTCAAACTACTGTACAATTACACTCATCTCACACCCTAGCAAAGTAGTGCTCAAAATTCTCCAAGTTAGGTTTCAACATTACGTGAATTGAGAACTTCCAGATGTTCAAGTTGGATTTAGAAAAGACAGAGGAACCAGAGATCAAATTGCCAACATCTGTTGGATCATAGAAAAAGCAAGAGAGTTCTAGAGAAACATCTATTTCTGCTATATTGGCTAAGCCAAAGTTTTTGACTTTGTGGATCACAACAAACTGTGGAAAATTCTTAAAGAGATGGAAGTACCAGACCACCTGGCCTGCCTCCTGAGAAATCTATATGCAGACCAAGAAAAAACAGTTAGAACCAGACATGGACCAGCAAGCTGGTTCCAAATCAGTCCAAGTTTGAGCAAACTCCAGGAGTTGGTGATGGACAGGGACGCCTGGCATGCTGTAGTCCATGGGGTAGCAAAAGTTGGACTCAAATGAATGACTGAACTGACCTGAGTTGCCCTCAAGAATTAATTTACACTTATATTAATTATATCAGTAATTAACCAATGAGAAGGAAATGGCAACCCACTCCAGTATTCTTGCCTGGAGAATCCCATGGAGGGAGGAGCCTGGTAGGCTACAGTCCATGGGGGTAGCAAAGAGCTAGACACAACTGAGCTACTTCACTCAATTAATCAATACGTAACATCTACTGAGTGCTTCAGCCCAGTGTCTTGATTTGAATTATTTTGCTTGATCATCACAGTCACCTCTGATTTTTCCCACATTTCAGCATCTCAGAAATCAGATTGTATCTTAAAGTGAGTGTAAATGATTTTGCTTTATGGTATATTTATGCTGTGTTTTTAATGCCATTCCCCAATAAAGCCTTTTATTAAGTCCATGATGTGTCTTAAAAATATGTGATATCTTAGACCAAAAAAATAGGATGTTAGAGAGTAAAGCAAGGAGCAGGAGGTCTTGGAGGTGGGGAGGCTGCCACGTCAGGGAACACGTAGATCCGTGGAAAAAACCCACTGAGCATTTTGCTCAGGGGGTCACGTCATGAGTTTTAAGTCCTAGGAGGGGAGGAGGCACCACCACCCTCCTTTCCTATCTGAGGGCTGAAGGCAACTTTATGGGACAGGAAGCAAGGAAATCCCTGGTTGGTTAAAACAAGTCCCTTTCTTTGCTCAAAAAAATTTTAAGTCTAGCCCAAAGAGGGTCCAACTTATTGAGGCCCCTCAGAGTTCAAGGTTCTTCAACAGCCTCCGCTGGTTAGAGCTAGTTTTAGGGAAGTGTAGCCGTCAGATTTTTCTTTCTTTGTTTTATGTTTGGCTGCGCTGCGTCTTCACTGCTGACTGACTTTCTCTAGCTGTGGCCAGCGGGGGCTGCTCTCTGCTTGGGGCGCACAGGCCTGACTTTCTCTAGCTGTGGCCAGCGGGGGCTGCTCTCTGCTTGGGGCGCACAGGCCTGACTTTCTCTAGCTGTGACCAGCGGGGGCTGCTCTCTGCTTGGGCGCACGGGCTTCTCGTGGTGGCTTCTGTTGGTGCAAAGCACCAGCTCCAGGGAGCGCGGGCTTCGGGTGCCGCGGTGCATGGGTTTGGTGATTGTGGGTCCCCGGAATGCAGGATCTTCCCAGACCAGGGTTCAGACCTGTGTCTCCTGCAATGGCAGATGGATTCTTAACCACTGGGCCACAAAGCAAGTCCTAGCATTCAGTATTGATGTCTCTGAGGCAAGCGCTACAGAAGTGAAGAGAAGGCAGTCATCTAGCATCATTGGAGATCAATGGCTTTCAGTTACAGTCATACTGAAAAGGGCCACCCTGATAAATATGCTGATATAATTAAGAAATGAGAAGAGTCAACCCAATGAACAAGCAGAGGAGCAGCGTAATGGGTTGAGTGATCATGTGCTACACAAAGCACTAGAAATTATCATAGTGTGATAATAACAAAACAAGTTAAATGTTAATTAGTGGAATGTATTAGAAAGTTCAGGATCAGACACAAGTTTATATGAAAGTTAATTATAATTTTGACAGCAAAATTTTAAATCAGTAGATAAAGAGTGCTTTTCTCAAATGGTATCAGAACAAAACCTAATTATATTGAAAATTAAAAAATAATGATTGGCTATGCGCTTCATATGAAACATGACTGAAACGCTGGTTCAAAAGCAACAAATAAGATTCTGAAATTAAATATTGACAAATATATAATCTGGCTTTGGAAAGGCATTTTTAAGCCAATGATTGAAGGGGCAAAGGAAAAGATTGTTAAATCATACAGTAGTAGAAACATAAAAGATAGATACATGATAGGTAAGTAGGTAGATCAATAGGTAGATAGTTGTAGAGATACATCATTACAACTGCCCCAAAATTCATGGAAATGGTGATTTGAAAATAATTTGAAACAATTTATAGTTGCTTTGAATATTATTTAAAAAATTACATTGCAACATTGTGTAAATATATCTCTTCACTGTTATAAACACTGCTCTACAGATTAAAAAAAAAATGTATGACAGAGCTCTAATGGCAAAAGAAGTAAATTTATTAAAGAGAGGTCAGTATAAGGCAAATTTGCCACCATTTATAAACAAGCAATTCAAAATTATTAAAGAGATGGGAATACCAGACCACCTTACCTGCCTCCTGAGAAACCTGTACGCAGGTCAGGAAGCAACAGTTAGAACCGGACATGGAACAACAGACTGGTTCCAAATCAGGAAAGGAGTACGTCAAGGCTGTATATTGTCACCCTGCTTGTTTAACTTAAATGCAGAGTACATCATGCGAAATCCCAGGCTGGATGAAGCACAAGCTGGACTCAAGATTGCCAGGAGAAATACCAATAACCTCAGATATGCAGATGACCCCACCCTTATGGCAGAAAGTGAAAAGGAACTAAAGAGCTTCTTGATGAAAGTGAAAGAGGAGAGGGAAAAAGTTGGCTTAAAGCTCAACATTCAGAAAACTTAAGATCACGACATCTGGTCCCATCACTTCATGGCAAATAGACGGGGAAACAATGGAAACAGTGAAAGACTTTATTTTCTTGGACTCTAAAACCACTGCAGATGGTGACTGCAGCCATGAAATTAAAAGATGCTTGCTCCTTGGAAGAAAAGCTATGATAAACCTAGACAGCATATTAAAAAGCAGGGACATTACTTTGCCAACAAGGGTTCATCTAATCAAAGCTATGGTTTTTCCAGTGGTCATGTATGGATGTGAGAGTTCAACTATAAAGAAAGCTGAGCGCTGAAGAATTGATGCCTTTGAACTGTGGTGTTGGAGAAGACTCTTGAGAGTCCCTTGGACTGCCAGGAGATCCAACCAGTCCATCCTAAAGGAAATCAGTCCTGAATGTTCATTGGAAGGACTGATGCTAAAGCTGAAACTCCAACACTTTGGCCACCTGATGCAAAGAACTGACTCATTGGAAAAGACCCTGATGCTGGGAGGGATTGGCGGCAGGAGGAGAAGGGGACAACAGAGGATGAGATGGCTGGATGGCATCACAGACTCAATGGACATGAGTTTGAGTAAACTCCGGGATTTATTGATGGACAGGGGGGCTGGTGTGATGCAGTCCATGCGGCTGCAAAGAGTCGGACACAATGAGCAACTGAACTGAACTGAATTCTAAAATACATTTAAGTGCTAAACGTTTACTATTATTTTGCATCTGTCTGCTTGACATGTGTAGAATTACAAAATTATAAAATGCTTTGTGGGCTATAGTCCATAGGTCGCAAAGAGTCGGACATGACTGAAGTGAGTGGGCGCACAGCACACTTTGAAACAAGTGGAACATGAGCTATTACAAAGCTTCATGAGGACATATTAAAACAGTCACATCACCTTTGGCCCCCAAATTTGATTTTGAAAAATGTGTGCTAAGGATTGAATCGTAGAGATTTACAAAAATACTCCTCGGGAATACTCAAACATAGTTGTCAGGAGGGTCAAATGGGCCTCAAATCACATATCCAAGACAGTTACTTAAAGAATCATAATAGATCTACCCACTGCAATATTATATGGCCCCTTTAAAAATTGCTTTCATAGAAGACTTTTTACTAAGTTAAAATATTTGTAAAAATATTTGTAAATATTTGTAAAATAAAAAATTTTACAAAGTTAAAATATCATTCTTAACAAAACCAACTTTTAGGAAATTCTATTTAAAATATATGTAAGAGAAAATAAAAAAAATCGAAGCAAATATCTTCAGATACAGATAAATTCAGTTTAAACTTTGAGATGCCTGGAATGCAATAGGTGAGTGAGTAGGCTGAATTCTCTACTGGTTTTCTTGGTACCTGATACAAAAATTGATAAGTATAAAAATATTTATGTATACAAATAATGTTAAAAAATGAATAAACTATACATTATTCAGTTTCTCTAATTGTTTCATCTTAAGTAAAGAATGGAAATGGTTAAGTTAAAAGAGACAAGTTGGAAAATCAAGGAACTGGTCAGTACATCCTCAAAAGAAGTGATATTAATTTTGTGGTTCACCAGTGTATGACTTTGGAGAAATATATAAATACATTTGGTGAACAAATCCATGAACTGACCAGGGGTCGGCTCAATGAGCTAATTTGCCATGTGAATATACACACTGCATTAAGTAAAATTAGGAGATGATTACTGGGTTCATCTTAAACTCATATGACTGTGAACTGATTTCTTAATTCTTGGGCAGCTATGAAATTTAGCAGCATAATGAATATTGGGAATTCATCCTTAGTAATACGAGTTCCTTAAAGAAGAAATGAAGCATAGTTCCTAGTGATTTGGGAATAAGCACAGACTGCCTGGTCATAAATGTGATCAGTGCACATAGGTAAACATCTTTTCTTCTAAGATAGCTCACCAAGTTTAGCAAAGAGACGCTATAGGTTAATGTGAGAATTCTAGTTAAGGATTTCATTAAGATGGTACATCCATTAGGCCTGGGATCGTTGAGCAAACACACATGCCATTACAAGTATAAAATATGTATTTGAAGATGCATATTTGCTATCATGTAAAACGGTTCATTCAGGAAAACCAACATTTGTGCCACCTACTTTATGTCCTGTCTTTGACGGGAGCAGAATAATTTAATCTTGACAGCCTTCTAATTAGATGTCTATTTTATAGAAGTTGAAATTGAGTTTTTAAGTGAACTGACAGTTTGCACAGTTAATAAATAGAAGAACCAGACTTGAAATTTCTACTCTTTGATGCAGAATTCCTAAAACAAATGTGAATCTTACCATAAACATGCATTGACGTGTTTAAACGTCCACATTCATATAATAGCCAGATTATAAAAATTCTTTTGAAGTCCCGACAACATTGAAGGATAGAAGTAAACTCAATACTGAGTCAGATACCAGTTTTCTGTACCAGGCAGCGCTTACCTAGCAGGAAAATCTCTTTCTCTCTGTACATTAGCCTGTGTATATGTGTACATTTGTATTCAGAGTCAGTGAATGTATGCATTCAGTAATGGGGAAATCTTAACATGATTGTCTATATTTTCTAACAGTTTACCTATATATGAGTTAAAAATAAATAAGAATTTTAAATGATTCCTATGTATAGTATACTTGCTAATATTTTCTGTATAGAAGAGCTTTCCCAAACTCACTGTGAACTAATAAACTCTACTTAGCTGTGAAATGAAGATGAGGATTTTGCCCTTCAAAGTACTTTCCATATGTATCTAAATTTCTAAAATTCTAGTTATCAGTGAGTTTACTCATTTACTCTGAAAATAAATGTGTTCAGAAGATATTATAAGATAATCATCTGAATGTGACTTTCAAATAATTTCCTAGAGGTAGCTTGGAGCCATGCCCCCATCCCCACCACCCCATAAAGCTTAATGAGCATTTTCTCATCAATGATGGGAGTTGAGAAATCTCACATTTCTAAATGACTCTTTAAACCAGTTGTTCTCCCACTCTGCAGCTGAGCAGCTTTGAAAATACAATGCGCAAAGCTGCAGATTAACAGTACTTAGATGTCCGGAGTTGATGCGATTTCAGGCTGCTTGAATTAACTCTCTCTGACAAGCCCTCCCTCGCAAACCGCCAACAGCAAAGTGGCGCTTTGTCTGCAGTTAGAAAGCAGGCTCCGGTTCCTGGGCGTCTTCACGTGGTTTCTCTATACTGGTGCTGGGACAAGTCGAGCCAACCCCCATGAAAGCCTGCCTGCCCAAAGGGGATCAACCCAATTGCCAGTGGTTTATTCAGCTTTGACAGTTCTCAGTGTGATCCTAACAGCCTTTGGTAAAACAAGAAGACAGGGGCAAAGCTCCAGAGATTCCTCCTATTCATTTCTGTAATAGTTTTCTTGCCACAGGAGACTTAAGAAGATTTGTGCAGCCTGCTCTCTTTTCATTAATAGCAAGTGCAATGCTGTTGGGTAAGTTAATGCATAAGACTATAAAAAAAGCAGAGTGCTATATATAAATTTTTCTTCCATTAAAAAAAGAGTCCTTTTACTTAAGTATGAAGCAGCTGAAAGCATAAAGAAATAGTGAATATGCTTTTGTGTTTTCTAAATCATAGACTTGGTGCCTGACTTGGTTCTGTTTGTTGAATGCAATCCCATGGTTCACGGGGTTTTTGGTATGAACATGTGAAAATTATCGTTATTGAGCTGGCAGGGAAACCTGATTTTATTTTCAGCACAGTCATAGTTCTTGTCTTGGGATGTAACAGTATTTAATGTTTTCTTTGTATCCATATGTGAGAAAATGCATCGGCATTTTCAAGCTTAGTTTGGCTATTGCGTTCAACCGCCAGAACTCAATTACTGTTTGTGTAGCATCCTTCTTTCCTTCTTTGCTAGAAAAAGAATATCTGGTTGGTAAAATCTCTGACTCTAGTTAAGAAAAATATGTACATTTATCTTGGGTACAGCACGTATACTAAACTATGAATGTGTTTACATATACATATATATGTATATATATGAAGAAGGTACTTATAATTTCAACGGCGATATAATTTGTTGGATTGCATGCTGCTCTTCATTTCTCTTTTAGAATTTGTCTACCTTTTATCATGTGGATTAATTTCTGAATTAAAGGATTGATGAAATACAACATATATATTATAAGTAGTATATATATCATTTGAATACTTGTAGTTATTACTGCACAAGTTATTAACACTTTAAAGTTTAGCATTTGATAATTTGGAGCACAGAGAAAGAGATAAGGAAAAAGAATGAGTCACATAAAAAAGAGTTACTTATTTCAAGATAGAATAAACAGAACCAAAATGTGGAATGGGTAGACTAAACTAATTATTTCCTGATTTTTAGGTCTTGAGAAATAAAACACTAAATTCAGCCTAAAGTTAAGACTTTTTTCCGGCTTATCTGCTACAATCTTTATTATTAGAAATGTATTTTTATGTGAAATATTGTGACAGATATGTGAGTATTATGTATTGAGAAGAGTACAATATGAACTTCGAAGGGTTAACTTGTAATGTCTCACAAGGAGAAATAAATGATGACTTTAAAATAAGACAGATGAACTTGACATTCAGCTTTGGGGGGAATCCTCGTGTTTTATAGAAGCGGCAGAACTGCATGTATTGTATACCCATGATTAGAAGCATCTCAAATAATGACTTGATTAAAGAACTGCAGATAGAAGTGTTCTTTCCTTTCTCTGAATCCTTAAATTTTTTTCCCCTGACAGTTTGTGATGGTGCGTTGACATTTTGAAATATCAAAGCAGAGAATAACCATTGATACAGCTGTCTGACTTACCGTGGTTCCTTATTATAGCAATCATGTTACCACGGGCCATACTTCTGTCAACAGCACTTCATCACAGACGCCCCAATTGCCCATATATGCATGGAAGCTTGGAGCATTGCCTGCCAACGAGGTAATAAATCAAGAAGCAAATGATGTGGCTGCTTCTGCAGTGCTTAGATTTTCCTGTGTTCTCACGGCCATGTGCTCTGATCCAAAGTTAGTAAGTCCCCAAACAATGCATTCGCTGGCAGATGAGTCCCAGCATTCTGTTTGTATCATATTTTATAGCACAGGGGGATGACTCACTAGAAATTAGAAAGTGGAGCAAAATTTTTACGTGCCCTTTACTGGCACATGCTTTTAGGAAAGGAAACTGAAACAATTACTATTTGCTTATTCTCATTTGACTACTCACAGAAAGCATTATTTTATTTCAGATACAGGCTGCTAGAGTACCAAGTGGGTATGAATTCTCTGAAAATGATAATTCATTAGTGTATCAATATTTGTACATATATACATGTATGTTGTACACATTTTCTTAATTAACAAAAGAGAAGAGTTAGTTGAGTAGAATTTCCCCAAATCAAAGACAGTAATTGTATATAACCTGATGGTATCTAATTATGCCACTTAGTACCTGAGTCTACAAAAGAGAAAAAAGCATAATATACATTTTTTATTTCATATTTCTTACCAATCACAGAGCTTATAGATTTAGTTGCCTCAAATTAATTGTAGAATGAAGTGGGCCATGATAAATTAATTAAAAATAACAGCATTTATTTTTAATAAATAAATAATAATAATAAATAATAATAAATAAATAAAGGCTACAGAGCATGTGCAGCCTAACCACTCTGTGTGTGTAAATCATTCTTTACTGCCCTTCTTCTAGTCAAGCAGGAAGCTTTATTATCCTGACTCTTGATTTAGCTTTGTACACAATTCTACTTTATATGCAAGGGCATCACCTTTTTGCCATAGAGTATATTGCTGTTTTCATAAAAATGAACTTTCAACAAAATTGGCATTATCAAGATAGTAACATGTAGGCCATATTAGCAAGCTCACATGGCTAAGAAACTCAGACCTTGAGGACCCAATATTTTGTTTCCTGAAGCTTCTCTTTTAATCACCAAACAACCGAGACAATAGTCAGTTCTTTTTATTTAATACTTTGTTCTTAAAATAGTAAAACATAGTATTTTCCTTAAAAGGAACTATGTCAATTTTCCACTGGCTGAAATTACACTTTTGAAGGCAATTTGCTTTTGTTTTCTCATTGATCATTATCAGTGTTTGTTTCAAGCCCTTTAGATATCATATCCTTTGTCTTTCAGTCATTGATAAAATGCTAATTATCTAAAAGTGCTTGGATGGATCTCTTGTGATGGGTCTCTATTTGAAGTAAGTTCTTATAAAGTTGATAATGTTTTTGCAGTATTCAACTAAATAGAAGCGTTTCTGAATCATCACAGTTTGTTTATGATTTCCCTTGCTGTGTCAAAACTTGTGATGTGATTAGGTCCCATTAATTTATTTTTGGTTTTTACTTGTTTTTACCTTGGAAGATTGACCTAAGTAAACATTGCAATGATTATGTCGGAGGATGTTTGTTGTCTTCTAGAAGTTTTATGGTGCCATGTTATGTTTAAGCCATTAATCTGTTTTGAGTTTATTTTTGTGCACGGTCTGAGGGAGTGTTCCAACTTCATTTGGTTTACCTGAGGCTGTCCAGGTTTCCCAGCGCCAATGCTGAAGAGACCCTTTTTTCCATTCCCGGCTCCTTTGCTGAGGATTAAAGGCTTCATTAGTCTTACCTGCCAAATGGTCCTTAACAAGTTCCTTGCTCAAAAGCTATCTTTCCTCTCCCTTAATTCAGAGGCAGGCTTACTTGCCCGAGAGTGTTGTTGTTCACTGGAGTTTCGGTGGGTAAATAGAGGGTTCCCCCCTGCTGCGTCCCGGCGATGACAGCGCAGGTGACTGCGCCCCTTCTGGTGTTCTGGGTAGATTGGCACGTCTTGCTCAGCTGTCAGCCTGGAAAGCCAGGGCAGTGCAAAGCCTGCCCCTTCGGGACGTCAGTCAGCGCTGCTGGTACCCAAGGTAGAGACGCCAGAAAGCTCAGAATCCGGGCCCTGACCTCGGAGACCTGCCTTAGATGACGACCCGATGGGTTTGAAATAATTAAAAATAACACACACACGTATGCATTTCAAAATGATGCCTCAAAATAGAATGAAAATAATTGAGGAGGGCCGACATTGGATAAGGAGTCATCAAAGTGCACTTGGTCTCGGTTGCAGGAACGGACTTTGCACCGCATCCGGGGGAGGATGCACGTTTCACACCAGGGTGCTGGGAGGGGCGTTGGTCCTGAGGCCCGGTGCGCTTGGAACACGGGGAGGAGGAGGCCGCGCGGTCAGCAGTGGACGGGTTTAGCGTGTGACGGGTGCGGGGCAGCAGTGTGACCCCGCGGCGGGGTCTGACACATGGGAGGGGCAGAGCGCGGCCAACCATGGACGTGCCTGCAGTGTGCCGAGGGGCGCTGTGAGGCAGCAGGGCACCGGGCGGGGATGCTGCAGGGCTGACTCACGAAGGACCGCTCCCGGGCGGCGCGCCGGGCTGGCTGCGGACGCCTGCTGCTCCCGGGGCTCCGCTCTCCTCGCGTCCGGGCCTCGAGCACTTTCCTCCCGGCTGGTTCCTGACGCACTCCGGTGGCAGCAGGCCGCACAGACCCCGGGCACCTCCATCGGCACTGGGTCTGGTCTTCACCTTAAATGAGCGCATGAAAAAGCACTCATTACGTAAATAAAGCTACACTGGAAAATGACGCTGTCTACAATATTCTGTGCATTGGGGTTTTGTTATGCTGAGTGTTCCTTGAAGCAAATTTTAAAACTTCGACCGTTTTTACTTGGAGTTTTGGCACTGTGTTAATATTTTTGTAGATTAAGAGTCTGGCATACAGAAACATTTGGACACTTGTTGCAAAGATTTCTTTTGATCATATCCTTTTCTACTTTTTGCTTGAGATTTGGCGATTTAAAAATGCTTTTGTTAGAGACACTTTCAGCTGTATACATAGTCTAGACTGAATGTATTTTAGGAGAATGCCGGGATGATAAGAACTTAGAATATGTATGAAAAATGAAAATTACTGATGAATATTTCACCCATCAAAAGGAAAACACTAATTGCTCTCCTGTTGGCATTAAACTGTGAGAACACTTTTGGGGAAATTTTTCCCTTTAATTCCAACAAAAAGAATGTAATAATAATAATAATAATGTCCTTTGTGGTTTTATTCCTCAACATAAGTGTAAAGATAAATGCATCTTTCAAATTCAAACAATCATGAGAAATTCAATATAGTTGAAGACGCTCCATCATCAATAACACAAAACATCTTTTAAGTTTCTTGATTAGGTTTTATAAAGACTTATTAGCGTGGCTAAAATTCCCCTACATAAACAATTATTAATACAATGTCAAACAGGTCCTTAGGTGAACTCAATTACGATGGCACAGTGGGACAAACAACTGAGAAAGTCATTGGCATTATTGTTCTCTGAAGGTCAAAGGCACTGGAGTGGAGAATGGTGAAATTAGATGACAGTGCAGAATAAGAGGCTGTGGTTGAAGATGTTCTGGATCACAGACCTTTATTGTACTTTGATTTTTTACAGCTTACTTTATTTTGGGTCTTTCATCTATGAAAAAAAATTAGTATATGCCGTACTACTTTGATTGAAGTATTTGAACTTTTATGAACACACATTTTTCCTCCCATTTGAAGAAGTATTTTTTCTTTCTTGTAGCACTCCAGCTGTGAGGCTAACTTCTATTAGTTATAATGTAAATCTCTCTGATTCAGAGTAGGGCTTTTCTCTCTGCTTATTACAATATTTCATTACAAACTTTTGTATTCATAAATATTTCACATCCAAGAACCTAAACAGTTGAAATGCTAATAGGGCTTAGGCACCTGGAAGGAGAATGTTTAAATTTGGCAATTCAGCTATTCCTCATCTTTGATTTTTAAGCAAAGCCAAGAAAGTTTATAGACACTGATTTCATTTTTTAACGTAGCAAAATGTGTTGCATATTTCAGGTATTACCTTAGTTTTTTAGTTTGTAAGAACTTGGCTTTTAGTGAGGAGAAGAAACCTGGATCATGTATTAATATTTATTTACCTTGTGTCCAAAACCATGCTGATACCTGAGCATACGTTGCTGTAAAATGAGATAAACTACGTGACTTCATGCTTTCAGTCGAGTGGAGGAAGCAGACCTTCGACAGGCACACGTGTAAGTGATCAAACCCGCACATCAAGATCAGTGCTAGGACGGGAAACATACCAGTTCCCCAGGAAAGCAGTGGGAGACAGCACATCAGACTGATCACTTCCCAGACAGGGTCAGTCACAGGGAGGGAATTAGAGTCTTGGTCAAAAGCTTCTCCACCCGGACCAGGGCTGGTAGCCCCAAACGTTATACATCTCGACTCAGTTCTGCTTTTACAAAGTTCAGGATGTTTCGGCTCATCATGCAGAGTAGTGATTGGAATAAGCCTTGATGTGTGTTACTCAGGAGTCACGTTCCTCTTCTCTCCCAGCTTCACGCCGCCTTCTCTGGCCCTCTCTTCCTGGCCGAGCGTGCTCCGGGCTCCCACGCCTGAAGCCCGGGGTGACCCGCGCCCCCTCTGTGCCTCGCCTTCCCTCTGGGCCTCCTCACTCAGGTTAGCTGAGTCCCTGGTCTGTCCGGCCCCTCCTGTGTCTGCCGATTCCTCTGCTCCTTCCCGCAGACTACTCCTCTTGCATGGCTTGCAGCTACCGTTGGTCTCTCCAGGATCCCTCATCAGCCCCCCATTCTGCATTTAGACCCAACCCCTCAAACTCAGCCTTCGAGGTCCTTTCACACCTAATTCAACTCCGTCAACCAGCTTCTGTGGACACTGTTGTGACACTTTCCGAAAAATCACAGGGTGTGGGGTCAGGCCTCTTCATGTCGAGGACCAGCAAGAGCACCGCCAAGGTGTGTCCAGCTCAAGAGGAGGTGGCAGAGTGGAGCTGACACTCAAGTCCGCTGTCTCTTCAACCCACTCGAATTTTGCTTTCCTGGGGCTGATGATGCAGGGAACCTGAGTCAGCCCACGCAGTCTTCAGTTGATGTGGTAAGAAAGTGTTGATCACTCAGTCATTTCTGACTTTCTTACCCCATGGACTGTAGCCCACCAGGCTCCTCTGTCCATGGGTTTCTCTGGGCAAGAGTACTGAAGTGGGGTGCCATTTCCTCCTCCAGAGGATCTTCCTGACCCAGGGATCGAACTTGAGTCACCTGCACTGCAGGCGGATTCTTTAGCTCTGAGCCATCAGGGAAGCGCATTTGGTGCTAAGAAAAGTCATCACCGAATACACCAGCAGTGCTTAACCTGCCCGAGAAAGTAGACCCGTAGCAAATTGAACTGATCAGCACAGTTCTCATATGGACCCACTGTGAAATGAACTCCCAGCAGACGGGGCTGGAAACACCAGCAGGCGTTAGAAGCCGCGTCCTGGGATGACCACACTGCTGTCTCCCCGCTCAGCCGTGTCCGAGTCTGTGCGACCCCGTGGACGGTAGCCCGCCAGGCTCCTCCGTCCGCGGGCCTCTCCAGGCATGAGTACTGGAGGGGGTTGCCATGCCCTCCTCCAGGGAAACTTCTCAACCCAGGAATCGAACATTGCAGGTGGATTCTTTACCCTCTGAACCCCCTGTAATGACGACCTAAGTTCAAACCCACTTTCTAGCTTTGGGAACTCAGGGAAGTGCTTCATACCCAGGCCCTGGGTTCTTCATCATGTGGGATTATTCCCTAACCCCAGGGTTATGTTGAGGAAGAAACGAGTTAATAAAATACTTCAAACAATATGCGTTGCTTAGTAAGTGTTATGCAAGTGTTCACTGTATGAAATAAATGAATCTGTGTTTGATGAAAGCAGTGTTCTCGTGAAGATTACTTTAAGGCGTGTGTAGGGCTGAAAATTGACTTATTAGTCACTAACACTGACGATGTCTGCTTTCCGTGATCAGAGGGCAGAGACTCCTCCCACACCTTTTCCTTCTGAACAATTTATTACTAGATAATTGCACATTTAACTACATAAATCATCTCTAAGGAGGACTTATTAGACAAATCAGGTAAATTAATTGTAGTGTAGGTTTAAGGACCATCCTTAATAATGACAATACAGCTAAGAACGTAACTGTACCAAATAGCATGGACAGTGAAGTAAAAGGAGTTTTTATTCAACTTCTTCCTCACATCATTTACGCCGTAGTAATATTTGCACAATCGAGCTTCAGTATTTAAGTGGAGATGAGAATTATTTGGTAAATTTTAAAAAATGGAGAAACAATGTGTATAAACCAAATTAATTATATTTGACAGATTTGTTTACTCATTTGCTTGCAAACCAAGTTCATCTGTTAGTACAGTCAAGCTGCCAGCCAAAGGAGCCTTCCTCCGGGCTGAAATTGCTTAATTATCTCTTAACTGGGGCCGTTTGGTCCCCAAATCTGAACTGTGACTATATCACTAGGAGCCCCTCATGCTGTGTTATGAACCTGAAGCCAACTTGTGATCAAAATATTTCAATGTCATTATGATGGAGTCAGTAAATTGTTTAGGTCTTAGAAGTAAAAGCTACATCTATTCCCTGAATATGTGATTACAAGAAGGGAGAATCTGGTAAAAAAAAAAAAAAAAAAAAAAAAAAAAGCTTTTTCCAGTTCTTTACTTGATGCTGAATATTTAAGAATGTGTTATAAATCTTAGTATAAATAATTGATGATGGATGCTAGTCATTTACAAAATGGCAACATAGATTTTTTTGAAACTCATTGTCAGGTTGGTCTATTTCTCTTTCTTGGTTCTTGTCTTGTCACAAGAAAAATTTGGAGTGATGGACTAAAGGGTGTAAAAGTTACAGCTCAGTTCAGCTCAAGCAGGCAGGCCTCTCATTAGGGAGACACTCCCGAGACACGGGAGCAGCCGGAGCCCCAAGGAGTCCCCTCATCCCTCCTGTTGATCCGTCTTGGCGTCCCCCTTTGCATACTTCCAGTCTCCTCCTTTTGGTTGTGACGTGTGCAAAGTAGCGCTGACACCCACCACAGATCAATGGAAAGGAATGCAAATAGGCACATGCTCAAGGCCGACTGACAATTGTAAATTATGTGACAGCAGGCTGTGTTGTTTACGTGTTCCCATAATTCAGCCTGTCGTAGTTAGAGGTAGATTACTCATGAGCCCTTAGGGCCTCCTAGATGCCTGAGGTTCCGTGGAGAAGCGCCTGAGGTTATTTTGTGTCCACTGTGTGCCCAGGGCCTGTGTGGTTGTATCAGCGAGCCCTCCTGGGTGTGTCTGGGATGGGGTTTAGAGATCAGCCTGCATCCCTTCACACCAGGCCTCCCTTGCTCATGGCTAGCTTCCTGCCTGACATCATCATCAGATCATCTCTAACCAAGTCCTTATTTGGAGGAGTTACACAAAGCATAGAGAGTATTTCAACCAGACGCAGCCCCTGATAGTCTAGGTTTTGTAACTTTGGTGGTGGTGGTTTAGTCGCTAAGTCGTGTCCAACTCTCGTGACCCACGGTACTAGCAAGACAGAATATTCATTCTAGAAAGTCAGGCAGACTCTTTTTCCTCTTCAAATTTTTATTTTTTATCAGAATATAGTTAATTAGCAATGTTGTATTCGTTCCAAATGTATAGCAGAGTGATGCATTTATACACATGCTTGTATCTATTCTTTTCCAAATTCTTTTCTCATTTAGGTTGTTACGGAATGTTGAGCAGAGTTCTCTGTGATGTGCAGTAGGTCCTTGTCGGTTATCCATTTTAAGCAGAGCCGTGTGTACATACGGATCCTGAAGTCCCTAAATATCCCTTCCCCCCACCCTTCCTACCCTAAGTTTGTTTCTGTTTTCTAGATAAGCTCGTTTGTATCATTGCTCTTTAGAGTCCACCTATATGTGAGAAAGGACATTTCTCTTCTCTGTCTGAGTTACTTTGCTCACTGGGACAGTCTCTAGCCCATGGCGGGCAGATTCTTAGGGCCGTGTTATCGCCACGCTGGGGGCCCAGCGCCTCCAGAGCAGGCAGTGTGGTACGTCGCTCAGTCGTGTCTGACTGTGTGTGACCCCGTGGACGGCAGCCCCCCAGGCTCCTCTGTCCATGGGATTCTCCAGGCAAGAACACTGGAGTGGCTTGCCATGCCCTCCTCCAGGGGGTCTTGCTGACCCAGGGATCAGACGCGTGTCTCTTATTTCTCCTGCATTGGCAGCCAGGTTCTTTACCACTAGTGCCATATTCTGGTCCAGATCTGGTTCTGCAGGTTCTCCTATAATTTTCAAGAGAGTAACAGCATTTCTCAACAGTAGTTACATAATTAATCACTGACAGCTCTGTGGGTAAGGATGAGGTTTGTTAGAAAATCAGTGTTTTTCAGGAAAGAGGAACCACTGGACCTGAGTATTCTGAACTGATCCCAGGACGTTTGGGTGAAGAAGACATGATGGATCCATAGTGTCTTCAGGGAACTCCGCTTATGTATTCCTCCACAGTTTAGCTGGGAACATCAAGTGCTCACACTTGGGTGACATGGCAGCAAAGGTCTAAGGCCCCTGGAATCAGAGTACCCGTAGCCTTGGGACTGAATAATAAACAGTGCAATCAGACTGACGTTTGAAAACAGTTCATTCTTTCTCTTGTGCCAAAATGCAGATTAAGGACTATTTATCAGAGCCCAGCTAATTTCTTTTGCGTCTTTACCAGGAAAATATCTATAGAAAAGTAGAGATTTTATATGTGTATTATCGCGGTAAAGAATACGCCTGCCAATGCAGGAGATGTAAGAGACGGAGGTTCGATCCCTGGGTTGGGAAGATCCGCTGCAGAAGGGAATGACTGCCCACTCCAGTGTTCTTGCCTGGAGAACCCCATGGACAGAGGATCTTGGGGGCTAAGTCCCGGGGTCGCAAGGAGTCGGACACGACTGGAGTGACTCAGCGTGCACGCAACTCATTGTGCTATGTAGCTGAGAGTATTTTCCCAGGTGAATTTTCAAATTGTTTTTAAGCGCTAATGAACGTAACTTTATCTCTGGGCCCCCATGCCGTTCTGCGGCTGTTCTTCACGGTTTTGTTTTCAACGTCTTTCTGGCTGGGCTGGGTCCCCGCCGCTGTGCAGGCCTGTCCCTAGTTTCAGCGGCAGGGGCGTTCTCCGTGTGCGGCCCAGGCTTCCCGGTGCTGTGACTTCTTTGTCGTCAGAGGGCGTGGGCTCAGTACTTGTGGCTCGTGGGCTCAAGTGCCCTGGAGCACACGGGATCGAACCCCTGAACCCCGCACAGGCAGGCGGATTCTTAACCCCTAGACCACCAGGGCAGTCCCCGCTCCGCCACTATTAATCTACTTCCTACTAGTGTCAGTTCTACATACTCTAAATTACTGAACCATTATAATAACACTTGTTATCAGACAGGGCAAGTCTATTCATTTTGTTCATCTGCAAAACTGTCTTGAGTATTCTTTGCCCTTTTCTCTTCCACACAATTTTATCATCATCTCAAATTCCACACAGTACTTTCTGAGATTTAGATTAAATTTGAAGTAAATTTATAGTTTCATTGTAAGGGAATTCACGATTTATGACATAGAGTGCCCTTCCTTATTTAGGCCTCGTTTGATGTCTTTTAATACTCCTTTCCCTGAACAAGGTACTGCAGAGTTTTCTTTATGGCTTTGCTGATAAGTTATTTATATTGAAGTTGCTCTCGTAATGCCATCTTTCGTAGTTTATTTTCAGCTCTTTGCAGTTGCCATAGAGGAACAGACTGGTTTTTATGCTGATTGTGAGTCTAGCTGCACTGCTGAATGCTACTAGTATTTTTAATAATGTATAGATTCTTGTGGTTTTCTAAAGTTCATTTACAAGCAGTGAGTTATATATATATAGATATATAGATATATAGATGTATATCTATATATATATTCTTTTGCAAACCTTGGAGCTTTTGAAGTTACTGTTCTCACCAACAGTATTGCCCCACACGCGATGTTCATGCTGACTACACATGGTGCAGATACTTAAGTCATTGCTGGAAAGGTCTCCCTGCTAAATATGATGATGCCTCAATGTTATCTTCAGTGGCTATATTAATGCCTAGCCCATCATTGAGATTTAATAAATGTCTGTAAAGGAGTGAGCTTGAAATTGGTTACGTTTCTTAGGAGTATCATATTTCATTTTGAATTATTCTATTTCTGATTAGTTTGTTTGCCTATTTGTGTTACTTTAAGATGTGATAACTAAAATTTTTCCTCCTAAATTTTATGCTTCTGTAAAAACCTGTTGTCCCGCCTTGTATTTCCTTTGGTATCCCATTGATCAGCATTTATTCCTACATCCATGAACAAATGGAAATAATGTCTTAGACTGATTGTTACTACCTGATAATCCTTGCCTAGAATAATTGTGCATGTGAGCACAGAAGTGAGACTGAAAAGGAAAAGAAGTTCTAAATATTAACACAGATTATATACGCAGGTTCTCAAACTCACGTTTGATTAGTCATTTTTTACTCTATGCAGCTTAAAATTGTAGGATTTGTAAAATAAATAAAAATGGCTGGGGTACAGACTTTATTTTGACATGAGCATATCCTGAAAACACTTTGGACCACCCATCAATTAGCTTTGAGAACGTGCGTGTGTGTGCACGCTCAGTTGCTAAGTCATGGCCAGCTCTTTGCGACCCCGTGGACTGTAGCCCCCCAGGCTCCGCTGTCCCTGGGATTCTCCTGGCAGGAACACTGGAGGGGTTGCCATTTCCTTTTCCCAGGGACCTTCCTGACCCGGGGGTGGAAAGCACATCTCCTGTCTCTCCCATACTGGCAGGTGGATTTTTACCACTGAGCCACCAGGGGAGTTTGAGTACATAGACAAATATAACAGCTATGGTTTGTAATTTTAAAGTTAACTTATGCTCAGCCTAAAAAAAACTGGAAGGAATAAAAAGTGCAGTCACTATCACGTAATAAAACCTGTAACACTGAGAATCGACTATTCTCAAGTTCTTGGTGATTTTTCTGTCTTTTCTTATTCTTAGGATTATTCAGCAGGTGCATTTTGGTATACCACTAAGCATGCTTCTAAATCAGTGCAACATCTTAACTGATGCGCAGCAGTTGACTATACAGTAAGTCCCCTGCAAACAAACCTTCAAGCAGCAAACTTCCGAAGATGCAAACGTGTGTCCCGCCGACGTCAAGCGCGAGTGACCCCGCGGCGGGCCCTCTGTCTCTGGTTGCCCAGGGTCCGTCCACGCTACCGCCTCCCGCGCCCGTCCCTCCTCCCGGGAGTGAGGCTGCGTGCCTGCTCGCTGGATGCCTGCCCCTGGATGCCAGCGGGCGCCCTCTGCTACTGCACTTTTTGTGCTGTGAGATTAGGAATGTTTTCTTCATTTTTGGTATTTGATGTTATGTCTTATGGCTCAGCTGGTAAAGAATCCGCCTGCAATGCGGGAGACCTGAGTTCGATCCCTGGGTTGGGAAGATCCCCCGGAGAAGGGAAAGGCTCCCCTCTGCAGTATTCTGGCCTGGAGAATTCCATGGCCTGTACAGTCCATGGGGTCGCAAAGAGTTGGACGCGACTGAGCGACTTTGATTTCACTTTTTATTTGTAGGAACAGTATTAAAAATCCATTATTGCTCTATAGCCAATTGTGTTAGTTGGGTGTCTAGACTAACTTTGCTGGACTTAAGAACCAACTGGACTCACCAATGGAGAAGGCAATGGCAGCCCACTCTGGTGTTCTTGCTGGAGAATCCCAGGGATGGGGAGCCTGGTGGGCCGCCGTCTGTGGGGTCGCACAGTCAGACACAACTGACATGGCTCAGCAGCAGCAGCAGCGGCAGGACTCACCGGTGCGCTCCGAGAACAGCCCTGATTTGCAGGGGCCTCACTGTACACAGACCGACGCCTGGGCCTGCAGCCGGAAGGGCCCACGGACTGTTCTTGCACAGTCCATCAGCAAAAACCGGAACTTAGGTGTTTTTAAATATGTGCGAATATCAGCAGAATAGTCAGAGCATAACGTGTTATAACATGAACACTTATAAAACTCCGCTCTGAGTTTCCGTAAGTACCATCTTCTTGGCGCACAGCCGTGCTCGGGGGTCTGCGTTCTGTCTGCAGGGGCCTTCCCGCCACCAGGACGGAGCTGGGGGTCGTGACAGAGCCCCGCTGGACCCCCAGGGTGAAATCCCTGTCGGTCATCCTTTACAGCAGAGTGTGCCAGCCCCGGATGCAGGCTCACGGGGCGTTAGGTAAGCCGTCCCCATTGTTTAGCAGTGACTGGCTTCCTGTTTTTTCAGTTTTATTTTATTGAAGTACAGTTGGCTTACGATGCTGTGTTAATTACTGTTTTACAGCACCATGCTTCGTTATGCATACATACATGTGCGTTCTTTTCCGTATTCCTCTCCTGCTGGCTGTTGACCACAGTTCCCGTGCCATGCAGGAGGCCCTTGTTGTTTATCCATTCTGTACCAGCTCACGTCTGCTAATCTCTCACCCCCACTGCACCCCAGCCCCTCCCGAGGACGGGTTCCTGCCATCCACTCTCTCCCTCCCGCGCTTCAGTTCTAGCTTTTCCCTCTGTCTGAAGCCGCCTCTCCCCTTGTCTCCTGCAAGGCGAACTCTTTATCCCTAAAGTAACAGCCGTCCCCACATCAAGAGGCACTGTAAACCCCTCAAAACCCAGGATTCCGAAGGCTACATTTTTTGTTCTGTCATCGGTGGTGGCCATGTCAGTATGATAATCATTTCTTTCTGTTGAGTGTTTACTCTATGCCCGAGTTTATGCTAAGCCCTTTACATCTTACATCTATCTATTGCTTAACCCTCTTGACAGCTCCATAGGGTATGTCCAGGTGTCATTATCATTTTCTGTGTTTGACCTCAGGCTTAGGCAAATTAATCTGCCCCACACTACACAGCTAGGAAACAGAGGAGGAGCTTCCGAATGGCCACTTCGGGCTGCACCTTTCAGAACGCATTATAGTGGAAATCGCCGGTTCTGCAGCTAGGGTACCGACCTCCAGAGTGCCAGGCAGCATGGACATGGCAACTTTGGATTCCTGGTGCCAAGCCTGGTTCCTGAGAGTGGTTGACAGTCACCCACGCTTGCTGAATAATGAATGAATGAGGACTGACTCCTGACATTACTCCTCAACGTTCTCTAAAGCCCTTGGCAATTTTACAATGAAACAGAGACAAGATATGAGGGACAGCTATTTGAGTACATGTTATTATAAAAGACCATGTTCCTGATACCATTTAATACATTATGAAACCATCTGATAGCAGTGAAGAGATTTTTAAATTAAAGCTGTCTTTATTTGATAGAAGTAGGAAGGATATGAATATTTCCTCTTAGATATTGGGATCTAGGCTAAGCATTTGAAATAACCTTGGAGCTAATAAATAGCAAAGGCTGGGCCTGATGATAATGACAGTGATTAATATCACAAGATCTTCTGGTCAAATGTCATTGCAAGCTGGCAATTTAGCTTAAATGATTAAAAATTAAAGCAAGATAAAATGCTTTTTTACCATTACACTCTTCAGCCAATAAAAAGAAAAATTTTGTAGAATTATAAAATGATATTGGAATAAAGAGGAAGAGAGGGAAAATGTCAAAAGAAATGAATAGTTTTTCTATCTATTGTATCAGATATGCTGATGACTAAAGTTATTGACAGAACTGTCAAAATGACAATTATGAGTGTTTCACATGTATTCTCCAATTCGAGAAATAAAAATATTTCTATCATTCAGATAAACCACAGGAAATTGTATTTCCTGAAATATCACAGAAAAAAATTTTAGAAACACAAACTCTATTGAAAAAGTCACTGATTCTGATCACTACATTCTTAAATAAAAGTGCCAATGTAATTGCAACATTAGTAATAATTTCTTCCAATACCCACATATCACACAATGAAAGACTGAGTAGATAAATTTTTGTAGAACTTTTAATAATTATTGTGAATTAATTGAAGTTGCTTTTGCAGAAAATTTTTACTTGAAAAGACTAACAGTTGAGTGTTCAAATTAAAAATAATCTTAGAAAGCACTATACATGCAATATTGGAAAAATGTGTGCCTAAATATATATGATTGAGTATATGCAAGCATGTTATTGGTGGTTAAAAGTTACTCTTGGGTTTAGGCATATATGTATTTTTTTGTTATTCTTTTGCTAATTCTAATCTGTAAAGTGTGAAATAGGTATTATTTGATTAAATATAATATTTTAAATATAAACATACAAATAAAACTATGATCAGGAGCAGCCAAGGACAGAATCAAAACCCCAAAAAACATTAAATAAATGATGTGGAAGATGAGTTTGAAGAGCTGACAAAAAATAAAGTGAGGTTGAATTCAAATACTACCAAAATGTGTACACAATATTTGTTACTTAAGTTGATGACCTCTAATCAGTAAAGCCTTTATTACTATCCAAATAGTCTACACTTTTAATTCTTTTATTACAGATTTAAATTTTTTTTTTCCTTCAAGGAGTGAAACATTACCTGACTACAGAGTTTTAACATTTCGGTGTATGTTAAGCTTTGGTGTGGCCTAGAATAACCAAGATGCATGAGAAAGAACCATTGAGACATTGAGAAAGAACCATTTCTGATAGTAAAGTAAGAAGCCTGGCAAAAAGCCCAGTATGTAGTTGATTATCTCTTTTGGTTTTAGGTTAGAATCTTAGGGAACCAGTTTAGCTTTTCAGCTGCCACCAGCTGGTATAATAAAAACATAGCCACGGTCGTTCAGCCAGAAAATCTCATCTTAAAATCACCCCTTGGTGTGCATATTAAAACCCATACCGGAGGAACACCATTTTCCCAAATAGCCCCGTTTGCCAAGTCCCGAGGAGGTCAGCAAGCGCGAGCGGCGTCCTGCTCTGCGTGGCCTCGGCCTAGCCCGCGCTCCTCTGCCCTCCCAGAGCCTCCTCGGGCCCGGGCCTTCGTGGCCTGCAGCCCGCCGGGCTCCTCTGTGCACGGGATTCCTGGAGGGCTCGCCCTTTCTTCCTCCAGGGGAGCGTCCCACGCCGGGGATGGAGCGACTTCTCCCCGTCCCCTGCGTCGCGGGCGGGCTCCTCTCCCAGCCGCTGTGCAGGCCTCGCGCTCCCTGGAGGGGCGTTGATTTCAGCTCTGCGAATGAGGCGGTTGCTTTACCGTGACCGCTCACGTAAACCCCCGGTTCAGACAGTGTGTAGGGAAAACTCCGGCTTAGGCGTTTTACCTGTTAGCAGAAAACAGAACACTGAAAGCAAGAAGGTGGGAAGAAGGAAAATGAGGGCAGCAGGCTGCCGCTGGAGAGAAGCGTGACGAGCGGCCCAGGGTACGGAGCTGCTGCAAGCTTATGCCCAGTGTCTTTGCATTGCTCTCCCCCAGCAAATACCTGCAATGACGCGGACACCGATCTTAAAAAAAGACGCGGAACCTCTACCCGAGGCGCCTTTCGGAAAGGAAAAGCACAGTCCACACGTCTAGAGTGGGTGGAATTTTAATAACCTATACACCCTTTCTCTGAGATGCTGAAAGCATTTACCTTATACGCAGATAACTAGAGTACTGTCACGGCAGCAGCCTCAGGTCCCTGGGTGCTAAGAAAAATATGCTGTATAAACGGAATGACAGGGATACACACAGGGTGTTGGGAAGCATACACTCATCTGTGTTTTTACCAGTTCTTCAGCTAATTTTCACTCTGGTTTTCCATTGAGTATGGTTGTGTTGATTCCCATGAACTGGGTCTCAAACTTCTCACCGTGTTTGTGATATATGCACACATACTAATTTGAAAATACTTTTTATTGCCATTTTTTTGCCATTCATTTTTTAATGTTCAAAGCTATTCATGCTAAGTCTCAGGATAATTTATCACAACATTGTTAGATGTGATAGAAACTCTTCATAAAAGGACTTTATCTTCCTTTGAATACAAGCGAACCAAAGGACATCTAATATATTTTAAATAAACCTCTTTTGTTTTAAAGATGCTATAGAGTTATAATTTTATATCTCCTTTTCTTTTTAGCAAAAATACACAGTTTTTATTGTAACTTCCAATACAATGGAATGGTGTAATGTAAATAGATGCCTCTCATCATAATCTTTGGTTTCTAGAAATATTCCTAATTTAAATAATTATGTATCTTGACTTCATGCCAATTAAGCTTGCTCATCTAGGGACTGAATTTTAATGAGGTCTTTGAATGAGTTTTCATTGATATGATCTTTTGGCCGGGACACAATCAAATGAGAAAAGGTTTAATCTCATATATTTTCGTTTCTTCAATATTTGAAAAAGACAGATAAGGCCCTTCTCCCTGCTCCCCGCCCCCCAGGAAACATCAAATAGAAGCAATGAGAAGAAGACGGGCTTAAGTGCATTCAAAGATCATTTACTTCCTAACACTTGAAGTCAACAGGATTCATCTCAAAAATACAGTATAAAGTGTTCAGCTACCCTCTTTTAGAAAATTAAAGTAAGAAACACAGTGATCAAACTTGGTCTTGCTTGAATTAGCTAGTTTTAGGGAGGCTGTCCACTAAAATCTGGAGCTGGCTTCATTAAAATAAACAATACCAAACCAGCAGATGCATCACTTGCAGTGTTAAACTGTAGGCTACATGTGTCTCCCTGTGACTAGACAAAGCATAGATCCCCGGAGGAAGAGGATTTTATTAACTAAATGCCTAACAGCCGCCTTGCAAGCCTGAGCCTAGGAAAAGTCAACAGGCTGCATATCCCGTGCGCCCTGCATGGAAGGCCACACGATGCGGGCTGATCACTTCAGGGCTCCTGTTACCATGCCTGTGAATAAGAGTGGCCAACCAACAAATCCTCGCCTAGTTTTAACAACTACTGACGAGGAAATCAAAACAGATGGATCACTATGACGTGTGGGTTTATGATGAATTAGCCTTGTGATCAAAGGCTGGGAGGAGGTGGAATTGCTAATCCCCACCAAGGCAGAGTTCTCATCTCTCTCTAGAAAGCCAAACATTTGGTCCTTTCATCCCAAATTGGCAGAAACATGATAAACTTTATATGAGCAAAAAGAACAGCAAACAACTTTGGATTTACAATTTAATGAGGACAAGATTTTTGATGTAGAAGCTTCCCAAAGATAAACAAAATAAACAGCTGATATGAGTAACTGGAGAAATCCACCTTTTTGATAGGAATGAGAGGAACCATCACTTTAAGGATGGCAATAATGCCTGGAACATGGGTGTCATTTAGTAAATGCTTTGGAATGAATTAGCATTATGAAATGCAGAAATTCATGCAGTTGGCTCCTTCTAACATGAGGTTGGGTAAATGGGGTATGCTGACTTTGTCCAGTGTGCTTCATACGATAGTGAACATGGAAACCAAGGAGATAGCTATATGTGTAGAAGATAGAGGTGCAAGAATCGTACTGTGATGGTCAAGGTCAATACATGCTGCAGCCCTGGGTGGTATTTTTCCTCCCCCAGGCCTTCCTCTCGCATAATTCTGGTCGATACTGTGTAATATAGTAAGCTGGATTTTTTCCTGTGTAGGTTCCAGAGGAGTAGGGAGAGTTCCATTGGTTTGTGATTCCTACTGATGCACAGTTAGACACCTGTCTCGGGCGTTCGTGCGCTAGCAGTGACCCCCGGGATCGCCTTGAATGGGACATGACTCCTGGATCAAAGCCTGACTCTTTCGTTTCCCCTGCACATATTCAGACTTGCCTGTCCACCAGTGGGAAGCCCACTTTACCCTTTAGCATCAAGAGGACCTAAGATACCCATGTCTTGTCTCTCTAGACACCATGACGTGCTGAGAGTGTGAGCAACGTGCTCACGCCCCGTCGTGTCCGACTCTGTGACCCCATGGACTGTGGCCCGCCAGGCTCCTATCCCTGGGATTCTCCAGGCAGGAACACTGGAGCGGGTTGCCGCTTCCTCCCCCAGGGGATCTTTCTGCCCCAGGGGTCGAGCCTGTGTCTCTGTGGCTCCTGCATTGCAGGCGGACTCTTTACCTGCTGAACCACTGGGGAAGCCCCTAGACACCATGAGCATTGTCTTCAGACTTGGCATCAGCGCTCTAAAAGTCCACTAGAGAAATCTGTCAATGAGGCAAAGCTAAGTTTCTTAGCCTTACTGCAGCCTGGGAGGACCTCACGGAGAGTTAATGATTTCTCAGAACAGGAAACGAGGCCAGGCATCTAAGCTTGGTGGGGACAGGATGTGTTATTTTGAAGGTCCCACAGAGGAGGTAAATGCTTTGGTGAGGCCAGCAATACCAGGCTCCTGGGGTGAGTGTCCGTAGGCAAGCTGAGTCTTGATGAACATGCTCTTCTGTTGACTTACAGCTTAGGTTCTAAGTGCACGTATTCCTTGGAGCAAGAAACTAGCTCAATATTCTTTAGTCCGTGTCATGTATTAACACAGAAATAAGACCTTATTTTGGTTTCAGTTCTCACTAATTATATTGTCAAAGTCCTAAATCTCTCTCAAGTTTATTTTTAGTTTGATATATTAGTAAACATCCATTTTGCTCTCTTCTATGATTTTGGAGAAAGTTAACAAAACTGATCATACTGTAATTTTTTTAGAAACCCCTTATAAAATACAATTTTCTCCAGACTTTGACATGATTTCCAAGTATAATAAATACCTACTTATAGAGACATGGTGAATCCTTCCTGTCTCTCCAATTTTAATAAAATAACTAGTTGACTGTTAGTTAAATAGGGGAATATTTAATGATTTTTTAATGGAAATAAAAATTGTACAAGGGTAAAAAAGTCTTAAATGTTCTTGACACACATATAAAGGTATTCATGGAAGAGTTAGCTCACCTTTCGTGGTTATCATTTCACAGTATATGCTTGCATCAAATCATCACGTTGTATACCTTAAACTTACACAGTGTTAGATGTCATGGTATCTCCACAGATCTGCAAAATAAAGAAAATTCAACATATTAAAAAACGGCAACAACAGCAAGAAACTACAGCTGCGTAGTGTAGGCCTCATTTTTCAGCAAGAGCGCTGGACTCCTTTGAGCGTTTCTGGCGTGTCCTGTTGAATGATTTATAGTGGCATCTTAGATCCTGTGATTCTCAAAACAACATCAGGAGGTAGACAGGAAGGGTCTGTAGTATCACCAGTGTGAGACGTTAGGGACCGGTGTAATCTCCGAGCCTCACGTGGCTGGTGGATGGCGGAGTGTGAAGGTGAACGCGTGTCCAGCCCCCTACATGGCGACCACGTCGCAGTGAGCAGATTGTCACCATGAAACCACGGACTTCCAAGACACTTCACGTTTTCTTTGATTTCACTTAGCATCTTAATAATAAGCTTTACTAATATTTCTTATAGCTTGTATTACAAGTAAGAACGAGAGCTAGCAAGTGCATGTAAAATCTCATATTTTTCAGTTTATTTAAAAATAACAATTCTGTTCAAGTTGATCATTACCTAAATATTTCCAGTTTTAGGAGGCATGGTGGTGGTGCTTCAGTCACTAAGTCATGTCTGATGGTTTGTGACGCCCTGGACTATAGTCCGCCAGGCTCCTCTGTCCATGGGGCTATTCCAGGCTAGAATACTGGAGTGTGTTGCCACGCCCTCCTCCAAGGGACCTTCCCAACCCAGGGATCAAACCCAGATCTCCTGCCTTGCAGATAGGTTATTTACCAACTGAGCCACAAGGGAAGCCACTGAGGAGGCATAAGTGTTTACAAATTCATTTGGAGTTTTAGAATATTTCCAATATTGTGTGTAGGAGATTGTTAAACTCTATTGTTTTAAAAACATGGAGTACACATGTGGACCCATGGCTGATTCATGTCAGTGTACGGCAAAAACCACTATAGTATTGTGGGGTGGTCAGCCTCCAATTGAAATAAATAAATTAAAAACATTAAAATTAAAAAAGCATGGAGTATATCTATCTATTAATATATCTATCTACATAAATCGTTATGACTGATTCTCATTGATGTACAGCAGAAAGCAACAAAATATTGTAAAGCAATTACCCTCCAATTTAAAAAAAATTAATGAAAACAAGTTTTAAAAAGGGAATCAAACTTTAAAAAAATAAAATATAAAATAAAAACATGGAGATAACCACTTTCTCCTCCTCACATAGCACAATGCATACACACATTTCATTCTTAGGAATTTCAGAAAATATGAGGTAGTTCTCCAAACACTAATTAAAGACCACTATGTTTATTTTTTATGTCAAACAAGTGTATGTAAACATTGAGTCATCAAATATGATTAAATTCCTCAACAAAACTGAATCTAAAGCCTGTTTGCTCTACATTCTGCAATTATGAGTCATATTTACTTTGTCCGTCGCATGCCATCCTCTTGCTCAGGGCGTGCTTGCAGAGTCAGTGCGTTCCCTCCGGCGTTCCCCAGAAACGCTTGCCTTGTTCCCCCTGCGCTAGCTGTGTCACCTCCCACATTCCCATATTCAAATTTTTACCTGTCAGTCATGTCTGTACGTGAATACTATTTTCTGGGAGATGCTGTGATTTTGGGCTCTGTGTGGTGGAACTGCTGGTCGGACTTGAAAAGGATTTTAACTCACTGCACTAAGGTAGCTAGATATTATTTTTTAAATAAAAATTTTAATGATTTCCTGAAAGCAGTAAATTCCGGTGTTTTTAGTATTTGTATTTTTAGCAGCAAGCAAAGGAATTTAAAGGAAGTGATAGTTCTGTGTACTTTGGCGTTTTAAAAGATTGTTGAGCTGAGAAATTTAAAGATGCTTATTTTAGCAGTTTTTAACAGTATCTTACTGATTTCAGAGATCTGGAACTAAGATAGTGTAGATATAGTGCCTGGCAAATCTTATCATTCCCAACGGTGAACTAAATGGCTGAATGAAACTACAGCCACATTAACACACTGCTGTTACTGGCAGAGTGGTCCTCTTGGGGAGGGAAATAGGGTGATGATGGCTTAGGAGGGAGAAAGACAATTGGTAGCATGTGTGTGAGAGTGTGTGTGTGTGTGTGTGTGTGTGTGTGTGCGTGTGTGAAATGTATGTTTAACCTGTAACTAGTAGGATCTACACGCATTTTGAAATGCAGCAGTTAGCTGCAGTTTAATTCTTTTCTCCAGCCATGTTTAGTTTTGTTTGTTGTCAAAGGCTCAAAAGAAATTGTTTGTAAAGTCTTATCCCATATAAGAATAATGATGATTCATACATAATTCATAAAGGTGGGTTCCTAATACTTTATGATTTATGAAAGACTTGGCCTCCATCTAGTCTCATTTCCCCCTTTGTGCAAAATATGGTCTCATTTGTGGTCCCATTTTGCATTGAAAGACATGGAAACCCATTCAATTTTAGTAATTAAAAAAAAAAAATTCTCAGAATTAAGGGCCTGGAATATGCCTTCCTGCTCCACACACAGTGCTCTTTCCAGCTGACAGTGACTGCCAGACTCCTGCTAGTCCTGTCACGTTTACCCATGGAAATGGGGTAGAGAATTCAGGGTACTTCCTTCAAAGTCTTGGCAGGAGGGTCCCAGGATGAAATAGAATTTGCATGCCCACCTATCAACCTTGTCTCTCTTTAAAATTGACTCTGGAGCTCAGTGTTCAGCTATATTTAGAGATAAAATGATTGTTACAAAAATTCTATTACCAATAAGCCAAGAGGACAAACTTTTCTAATGTTGTTATCAGTAATATTTGGTCCCTTTTCATTCTGACATAATGGAAAATGAAATGGTGCCAAATTTTCAGAATGTCAGAGTTATTTTGTGTTGTTAAGCTGAATACTTGCTGCATACAAAAAAAAAAAAGAAATTGGCGGCAGGGGGAAGGTTGCGTTCTGTCAAATCCTTCCAAAAATAGGATGTGATTGCCTCCATATGCAATCCATATTCTATCTGGATGATCTTATATCTCAGAGGACATGGCCATTCTCTAGGAAGTGAAGTTATTTAAAGAAATGGAACATCTGTGTTTTCTACACTTGAACTATCAATGAGCAATTAACTCTTTGTTCAGACCCTGAGACCTTTAGAGAAAAAGCAATTTAAATATTGGAAACTGTACTTCTGCTTTGTCTTAAAATATTTTTAAAAGATTACTAATTAGAGTTTTCTGTAACTTTTTAATAGGCTAAAAAAATTGAGATTATTTACTATGTGAACTAGAGCTAGCCCATGGAAAAAAATAAGCCTCATATTTTGTAGTAATACAATTCTTTTTTAACAGCTGTGATTGTCGTAACATTGACTCACGGGTGTGCGGGTTTCTCCAGCAAAGGTTATTTTAAGGAGCTGAAATGATCCCTCATGATGTTACTAACTGGTATACTAAGAATTTGCAAGTCTAGATGGAGATGAATTTGAGAGCTTTGCCCAGGCTCCTGTCATTCCCTGGTGGCTTTCCCATCCCTCTCAGTCTGGTCAAATCTGCCTCATTCACAAGTTCTCATTCTCCTTCCTGCAGGCCCCACCCTGCAGGAGGACCTCCCCACTCTGCATAGTTAGTCCTTCTGTCCTGTGTCCCAGCAGCCCCTACCAGTCTCAGGTCGGAAACAGCCCGTCACCATGTTTCCAGTTATCCTCCCCACTATAGGTAATGCCTTTAAAAACTGGAATTCCCAACATTTGTCCTCAAGTGTTCATATTCATAGTGGGTATTCAGAGTTGTTTGCTAGAGTAAATGAATTTACAATATAAAAGCATTTTTAATAGAAAAGTACCTTCAAATGAAAGTTTAAAAAAAGAGAAAGAAAAGCTGCCTGCTTCCCAGGCAACATTAATAGAGCGGACTCTTTCCTTTTCCAAGGCACCTTTGCATCCTGTGATATCTTAATTTTCCTCATAGTCTTTCATTATTCACCCATCTAAATTTCAATGCATTTACTTGCATCTTGGTTTCATCTTTCCTTCTCTGTTTCTGAAAGTCCTTGTTTTCATAAAATGAATTAAAAGGTAAATGAACTATTTTCCTCACTTTTTATCAGTAACGTTTTAAACGTATTTTTTCCTCTTCATGATGGATATAATGTCTCTGTTCTTTAAATGTTTCACCCGTTCACAGCCCCTTTTGTTTTTCATCCTTGCATGAGAAGGTCTTTCTGGGCAGGCTGTTCTGACAGGCACGTTCATAGAGTACCTGTCCTTGCGTCTTGTTAGGGTTCTCGGCTCAGAGCTTGAGCCGGAGGGCGCAGTGATGAGCCCAGCCTGTAGCAGCATCTTCTGTTCCTGGGATGACAGTCCTTCCTTCTATTTCTGTAAACTTTTTCTAACCTGACTAAAGCACCTTTATGATCACAATTTTCATTGCAGTGCTCTTTGTAATTGTGAAAAAATGGAAATTGCCTAGATTCCAACCTTAAGGAATCTCTCACATAAACATTGGTCATTTATACGGTGAAATGCAGTTATTTAAGGGTATGTATATTAACATGGAAATGGATTTTCTGATATGAAAAAAAGATTTCAAAGGGTAGTACAATGCCATTTTTCATAGTCATGATTTATATTTATGTACTGTAGATGTAAAAGTATGAAGTATACGCCATGCTGTTAGCAGTATTTGACTCTGGATGGTACAATGGCTATACTTTTTTTTTTATCTTATTGAGTATGTGTGTGTGTGTGTGTGTGTATACACGTGTGGGTGTATATATATATATATGTGTGTGTGTGTGTGTGTGTATACACGTGTGGGTATGTATATATATATACACACACACATCGGCTTGCTGAGTGGCAGTAGCGGTTAAGTACCTGCCTGCCAGTGCAGAAGCTATAAGGGCCACGGGTTCGATCCCTGGGCCACAAGATCCCCAGGAGGAGGAAATGACAGCCCGCTCCAGTATTCTTCCCTAGAGAATCCCATGAACAGAGGAGACTTGTGGGTTTCGGTCCACAGAGTCATAAAGAGTCAGAAACGACTGAAGCAACTTAGCAACATGCACACATTTCACTAAAGTGAAATTTATTGTATAATAAATGAAAAGCAAAAGAAAAGTTAAGATGAAGAGACCACAGGAAAGAAATGTGAGTTCCAGTAAGCATTCCTGATGCAAGCGGGAGGTGTCTTTTCCTGTCCTCTGACGGATTACAGAACCGTGGTGACTGGATGCTGGTACATGCAGTCTGACCTGACGGCCCTCTAACGAGAATGGCCACACCGCTAGCTCTTCAGCAGTGGGAAATAGAGTGGGGCAGAACTCTAGAATTAACACAGAGCTGAAATTGACCTACTGTTACTGAACTAAGGTCCAGCTGCCCACTTGAAAGCCAACGCTCAAGAAGCAGGTGTTGGCAGAAGGGAAAGTTTGCTGGAGAGTTCTGAGGAGACGTGGTCCCCTGGAGAAGGGAATGGCAGCCACTTCAGCATTCCTGCCTGGAGAACCCCATGAGCAGCGTGAAAAGGCAGGAAGATACGACACTCAGGGATGAATTCCCCAGGTCGGTGGTGCCCAATATGCTACTGGAGAAGAGCGGAGAAATAACTCCAGAAAGAAAGAAGGGATGGAGCAAAAGTGAAAACAACATGCAGCTGTGGATGTGGCTGGTGATGGAAGTAAGGTCCGATTCTGTAAAGAACAATTTTGCATAGGAATCAGGAATGTTAGGTCCATGAATTAAGGTAAACTGGAAGTGGTTAAACAGGAGACGGCAAGAGTGAGCACAGACATTTCAGGAATCAGTGAACCAAAATGGACTGGAATGGGTGAATTTAATTCAGATCACCATACCTACTACTGTGGGCAGGAAGGAATCCCTTAGAAGAAATGGAGTAGCTCTTGCAGTCTACAAGGTGTGAAATGCAGTACTTGGATGCAAACTCAAAAACGACAGAAGGATCTCTGTTCATTTCCAAGGCAAGCCATTCAATATCACTGTAATCCAAGCCTATGCCCCAACCACTGTGCCAAAGAAGCTGGAGACGATGGTTCTGTGAAGTCCTGCAAGGCCTTCTAGAACTAACACCCAAAAAAGACGTCCTTTTCATCACAGAGGACTGGAATCCAAAAGTAGGAAGTCAAGAAACACCTGGAGTAACAGGTAAGTATGGCCTTGGAGTACAGAATGAAGCAGGGCAAAGGCTAACAGAGTTTTACCAAGAGAACATACTGGTCACAGCAAACACCCTCTTCCAGCAACAAAGGGACAACTCTACACATGGACATCACCAGATGATCAATAAAATCAGATTGATTATATTCTTTGTAGCCAAAAATGGAGAATCTCTGTACAGTCAGCAAAAACAATACTGACAGCTGACTGTGGCTCAGATCATGAACCCCTTATTGCCAAATTCAGACATAAATTGAAGAAAGTAGGGAAAACCACTAGCCCATTCAATATGAGCTAAATCAAAGCCTTTACAATTATACAGTGGAAGTAACAAATAAATTCAAGGAATTAGATCCCATAGACAGAGTGCATGAAGAACTATGGATGGAGGTTCATAACATTGTACAAGAGGTGGTGATCAAGACCATTCCCTAGAAAAAGAAATGAAAAAAGGCAAAATGGTTGTCTGAGGAGGCCTTACAAATAGCTGAGAAAAGAAGAGAAGAGAAAAGCAAAAGAGAAAGGAAATATATTCCCATCTGAAAGCAGAGTTCCAAAGAATAGCAAGGAGAGATAAGAAAGCCTTCCTCAGTGATCAATGCAGAAAAATAGAGGACAACCATAGAATGGGAAAGACTAGAGATCTCTTCAAGAAAATTAGAGATGCCAAGGGAACATTTCATGGAAAGATGGGCTCAATAAAGGACAGAAATGGTATGGCCCTAACAGAAGCAGAGGATATTAAGAAGAGGTGGCAAGAATACACAGAAGAACTGTACAAAAAAGATTTTCACGACCCAGATAATCACAATGGTGTGATTGCTCACCTAGAGCCAGACATCCTGGAATGTGAAGTCAACTGGGCGTTAGGAAGCATCACTATGAACAAAGCTAGTAGAGGTGATGGGATTCCAGTTGAACTATTTCAAATCCTGAAAGATGATGCTGTGAAAGTGCTGCACTCAATATGCCAGCAAATCTGGAAAACTGCAGCAATGGCTGAAGGAAAAGGTCGCTTTTCCTTCCTATCCCAAAGAAAGACAATGCCAAAGAATGTTCAAACTACCGCACAATTGCACTCATCTCACAGGCTTACAAAGTGATGCTCAAAATTCTCCAAGCCAGGCTTCAGCAGTACATGAACCAAGAACTTACACATGTTCAAGCTGGATTTAGCAAAGACAGAGGAACCAGACATCAAGTTTCCAACATCCACTGGATCATAGAAAAAGCTAGAGAATTCCAGAAAAACATCTACTCTGCTTTACTGACTATGCCAAAACCTTTGACTGTGTGGCTCACAACAAACTGTGGAAAATTCTGAAATAGATGGGAATACCAGACCACCTGACCTGCCTCCTGAGAAACCTGTATGCAGGTCAAGAAGCAACAGTTAGAACTGGACATGAAACAACAGACTGGGTCCAAATACAGAAAGGAGTAAGTCAAGGCTGTATATTGTCACCCTGCTTATTTAACTTATATGCAGAGTACATCATGAGAAATGCTGGGCTGGATGAAGCACAGCTGGATCAAGATTGCCAGGAGAAATATCAATAACCTCAGATATGCAGATGACACCACCTTAATGGCAGAAAGCCAAGAGAAAGTAAAGAGCCTTTTAATGAAGGTGAAAGAGAAAAGCTAAAAAGCTTATTTCCAGGGTTGGGTTGTTCCCATTTCCCTGAGCCCAGTCCTCAGAACTGTAAGACGGAACAGTTTATGTTGTGGCTACAGTATGCTCATCATGTTATTAACTCCTTCCACCTACTGGGGGGCTTCAGTATCTGCAAAACAGCTCATGCAACTTGGCTAAGAATATTATCTACAGCCCTGAGGAGGAACGAAGGTCCTTGCTTTTGTTTAATGACTAAAGTATTATTATTATTATTATTTTCTATCGGATTGCTTTTCTTTGCTTCTGCATTTTTGCACTTCTCTGATTAAATTTATTCTTTGGCTAAAGTTTTTCTGCAGACAAAAGGCAGACAGGAGACACTTGTGTTGGGGGAAGATAGACAGCCATTTCCATTCTAGGAAGACCCCATAGAATCCTGCTCCATTTCACTAACAGTGGATGTCGAAGGGTGTTTAGAGGCTGAAGACGGAAAACCGTAAATGCCGGGACTTGCGTCCATCCTCTTTATGTATTTATTTTTAATTGGAGAATCGTCGCTTTCCAGTGTTGTGTTGGGGTCCGCCATCCACCGACAGGGATCAGTCACAGGTGGACACATGCCCCCCCTCGAGAGCGCCCACCCCACCCCTCAGGGTCGTCCCGAGCCGGGCAGAACCCCCTGTGTTTGCAGCAGCTCCCCACTACTGTCTGCTTCACACGTGCTGATGGGCATGTCTCCCCTGCTCAGTACCTCCCGCCCTCTCCCCCCCCCCCCCCCACTGCGTGCACGGGTGCGCTGTCTTCAGCTGCATCTCCGTTCCTCCCCTGCAGACAGCTTCACCAGTGCCGTCTTTCTAGACTCCGTACACATGCATTGATACACAGTGTGTGTTTTCCCCTTTGTGATTTATCGCACTCTGTGTAACAGGCTCTGGGTTCACCCACCTCACTAGCACTGACTCAAATTCCTTTCTTTCGTGGCTAATATTCTGTTGTGTGTCTATGTATATATATGTATCACATCTTCTTTATCTGTTCATCTGCTGATGGACATCTAAGTTGCTTCCATGTCCTCGCTACTGTAAATAGTGCCGCCATGAATATTGGGGTACATGTGTCTTTTTCAGTGATGCATTTCTCAGGGTGTACGCACAGTAATTGGATTGCTTGGTCATATAGGAGTTCTAACTTTAGTTTTCTAAGACATCTCCATACTGCTCTCCACAGCAGCTGTGTCAATTTGCATTCCCATCAACTGTACAAGAGGGTCCCCTTTGCTCCACACCCTCTCCAGCATTTATTGTTTGTAGGTTTTTTTTTTTTTTTTTTGATGATGGCCATTTGACCAGGGCAAGGTGATACGGGGTGCCTCCTCTTGATCCCGGGTCAGAAGTCCTTTCATCTGTTCAGACTGGCGTCAGCTGAGCAGGGGACAAATTCGTGTGGCAGATACACAGGGCCCAGGGCCGAGAGCAAGAACAGTAGCCTGGAGCCAAACCCCCGAGTTAGCTACTGAACACCCTGAGTCTCTGGGCAAACCTGTGGTCTGGGGGCCCAGCTGGGCGCAGGAATAGAGTGGTGCTGTCCAGGCCTGTGGGGAAAATTCCCACAGAAGCCAGAGAGAGCGAGTGAGGGCAAGGTCTGTGCAGAAATTAGAAGCAAAAGAAGAAAGCAGAGACAAGGTCTGCAGGCAGCCTGCAAGTTCTCCTGTCAAGGTTCTCCAGCTCAGATGTGGCAGAGAACCTGGGGGTGTCCTGGCATCATCATTTTTTTAGGGTTTTGTCCTTTGCCAACAAAAGTCCGTCTAGTCAAGGCTATGGTTTTTCCAGTGGTCATGTGTGGATGTGAGAGTTGGACTGTGAAGAAAGCTGAGCACCAAAAAATTGATGCTTTCGAACTGTGGTGTTGGAGAAGACTCTTGAGAGTCCCTTGGACTGCAAGGAGATCCAACCAGTCCATCCTAAAGGAGGTCAGTCCTGGGTGTTCATTGGAAGGACTGATGCTGAAGCTGAAACTCCAATACTTTGGCCACCTCATGCAAAGAGTTGACACATTGGAAAAGACCCTGATGCTGGGAAAGACTGAAGGTGAGAGGAGAAGGGGATGACAGAGGATGAGATGGTTGGATGGCATCACCGACTCAATGGACATGAATTTGAGCAAGCTCCGGGAGTTGGTGATGGGCAGGAAAGTCTGGAGTATTGCAGTCCATGGGATTGCAAAGAGTCTGAAATGACTGAGCAACTGAACTGAATTGAACCTCCCTTGAGCGGGCAGGGTTAGCGCTAGCCATGATGAAGCTCCACTGGGATGTGACCAGCTAAGAATCTGCAAGTTAAGGAGCAAGACTCTTCGTCTTTTGGCGTTCACCTTCCGTCCAGGCTGGGTCAGTCAGCTGCGGGTGTGTAAAGGAGCTCAGAGGGGTCATGGGCCAAGACAGAGCCGGCGGTGACGTGTGAGCAGGTTAATGAGGATACAGAAGGGCACGTGCTGTGAAGACTGAGGAACCAGATGCCCTGAAGGAAATCCCTGTCCTTGGGGGAATGCTGACACTCTTGCAAAGGCAGTGGTCATTTTCTGGATTGTGAGGGCTGAGCTGAGCCTGGGGTGGGGGACGTGCTTTCCAGTAGGAGGAAATGCACCCTTCCATGGGGTAGACACTGATTTCATGACATTTCTTTGGCAACCGTGATTCATATAATCTCTAGTTACGTGTCTGGGCCTTTCTTTAAAAAAAAAAAAAAAAAAAAGTTTGATTTCCATTTATCATCTTGATGTTCTTGTTAAAATTTAATCTTCAAAAGGTAAGATCATGAATGTCAGACAGATATAGAATAAACATGTGGATTCTTTTATTTCACTTAATTCATTTGTTAGTGACACAAAAAGTAAGATGTTATGACTAATTTGGAGAGTCCTGGAAAAGTCAGGTACATAATCATTTAACAAATTTTAGCTTAAGATAATTAAGTTGTTTGTTTAAAATTATAGGTAAGGGTCCAAAAGGCCATACATTTTGGAGTTATCTGTTTCAGAGGAAAAAAAAATAGTTGCACTGCTATCAGACAAAAGTAATGAATGTACAGTTTCAAGGACAGGAGTAGAGACGTAAATATAGAGGAGAGATTTATGGATAACGCAGAGGTGGAGAAGTAGAGGGCGAGATGAATGGAGAGAGGAACATTTCTGTATTCGTACCACCATGGGTAAATAGAGAGCTAGCGAGGACTTGATGTATAACACAGGGAGCTCAGCTTGGTTCTCTGCGATGGCCTGGAGGGGCGGGGTGTGTACACACACACGCGTGCACACACACACACACACACACACACACACACACAATATGGCTGATTCATGTTGTTGTAAGCAGAAAGTTGCACAACATTGCAAAGCAATTATATTCCACTGAGAATAATTAAAAAAATCATGAGTGTAATAAGTCAACAAGTAATTTATCAAGTTTCATTCTTTTAATCAGTAGTGAATAAGGCACTGAACTGAATATATTCCTAGAGATGATTCTTGAGTGGTCTTTGCCCCTGAATGACACTGATGTGACAGGCCACCACCTTTGACTCTGTGTCCATGTTTTTGATAATTTTTCCGATGCTTTGTCCTTCTATCGTTTGTTTTCCTTACTTTATGTTTTGTCCTCCAGCCTCCAAGGGTTTTAGATTCCCTGGGCAAATCTGTTATTCTATCAGCTCTTCTTAGGTTGAGAAGTGTGCTCAGGTTTCAAATTGAGAAAGATTGCCTGATGCTGACAAGTTAGAGTATGTGAATAAATGCAACCTTGGATAAAATTTAGCCTCTACGTGATGAGAGAAAGCCCTGCTGTTATCTGTGAATATTTACCTCTACAATAGTAATCATAGCCTGGCTTAAACATGCAGAGTAACCGCTATGTGAAGCTGTTTTTTGTTTGTTTGCTTGCTTTTTTGCCTTTACCTCTACAAAAGTAACATAATCAAGGGAGGTTTAGTTATTTTTGAATTTTACATTAAGATACTGGACCATTCTGGGACTCTGAGTGGGGACACTATTATCGATGATCAAGTTCCTTTGTAAATCTGAAATTTCCTAATGTGATAACTTCTAAAATGTATGGTTATTTCCACAGAAGACAAAGATGGATTCAACTCGTTTCAATGAAAGATATTTTAATCTAGTATAGATCTTCTGTTAAAATATTGAGATGAATCATGACTTCATTTCCATTATGTTTTTCCCTCCTCAATAGTTCTTTTTCTTCCTGATGTTTTCCTAAAAACTCCAACTTCTAGAACATTCCTTCTATCAAATCCAGTCTGCTAGAAAGAAGCTAGTATCCTTTCAGTTCTGCTCTGTGCCTTACTGAGATAGCTAAATTTTTTTCTTGTTGTCTCATTAGTGCCATAACTTTCTCCAAATCTAGAATAGCCAAAGAAAAGAAGGTATTGAAGGGGGCAACAGAAGATGAGTTGGTCGGATGGCATCACTGACCCAGTGGACATGAGTTTGAGCACATTGCGGAGATAGTAAAGGACAGGGAAGCCTGGTGTGCTGCAGTCCATGGGGTCACAAAGAGTTGGACACGACTTAGCGACTGAACAGCAACAACAAAGGCGGTAATGAAAAGAGAGCCTTTTCAGTTAATAAGGATAGAGCTTCAAATCCATGAGATCAGTAAGAGTGATGTTGTTTTATGTCATGGAGCATTATCTGGTCTAACCTCTTCATCACAGAAGCAAAGTAAGAGACAGCGCCAGAGAAATGATGGTACTTTGTCAAGGTCACAATCGAGGTGGTGTCTAGGACTATCCGTTGCCTCTTAGTACATATAGTGTTACATATTACATATTTAGGAAATCGACCTTCACAAGGAATACTTCTTAGATACATTTTCAATGTGTGTGTGTGTGTGTGTGCGCGCGCACGTGCGCTCCGTCCTATCTGACTCTGAGACTCCAACAGGCTGTAGCCCTCCAGGCTCCTCTCTCAATGGCATTCTGCAGGCCAGACTACTGGAGTCGGTTGCCGTTTCCTCTTCCAGGGGGTCTTCCCCCCCTTCCCCCCAGGGATCAAACTCATGGCTCTGCATCTCCTGCATTGGCAGGTGGATTCATTACCACTGAGCAACCTGGGAAGCTCTATATTTTCAATAATCTCAGAGAAATATGCCACATTTTGTTTCCTTGAAATAACAAGAAGATGTTCGATTCCTAGTTAATATGCATGTACAGGATATAAATTTTAGAAACCGCTGAGCATGCTAACACACTCTGATTGGTCTAAAAAGGGAAAAAGCAAATTCCAAAGGCTCATGTTGAGTGTAAGATGAAGTTCCCGATAGATCTTCAGTTACCATCCCCAATTTTGATGGCATGGGTCTTAAATGCCATCTTTAGTCTTTATTTGTGTGCACCCAGAGCTGACTCAACGGCCTTTATTGCTTTTGCCAGAGAGGCATGTGTTCATGGTCAACATGGACAGATGTCATTTTTAAAAATCAACTTTATTGAGGTATGATTTCCATACAATGAAACATACTCATTTTACATGTATGGTTCAATGAATTTTGAAAATATTTACAACCAAATAACCACTACCACAATCAAAATACAGAAAAATTTCATCAACCCACGAAGTTCTGGGACAGCCATCAGTTTTGATTTTCACAGAATGCCTGCTTAGACACTTGGCCTATTGCCTGCCTGACATGGTGCTGTTAAGTCAGCCTTGCAGACTCCGAGGATTTTTTTAAAACAGCACAGTTGTGAATGTGATGCAACAGACAGTGGGTCCTGTTTTAAATGACTAAATCACTGCATCAGATATTGTATTTTGCCCCTGGCAGTGGTTTTTATTTGAAGTGAGCCTCCTCATACGCACATATCTAATTCTGTGATGTTGTTTTTGAAAGAGGAAGAAATGCCTTTCCAAATCCTTCTAACGAGCAGTGTCTGCCCAAAGGCTGAAGAGCTTGTGCACGTCAATAGTTATTAAAATGGATCATCCCTTTTTAGAAGATGATGATGGTTTGGTTTATCAGATGGTCTCAAGACCTCATGTCATGGTGTGACAGGTGCCATCATTTTTTAGGTATGGGCTTGCAAAGCTAGCACAGAGAGGTGGATTTGCACTTAGAAATCACCAGGCTAGAAACTCAGTTACTGTTCCACTAGGACAGGGCAGAAGTTTGAATCATGGTCTCAAAAACTAAAGAAACAACTTGTATTGATGAAGCTGAATTAAAGGACAAAGTCCATTATAATTCTATAAAAAAATAAAGCAGCTAATTATTCCTATTAAATAACCATATCACAAATCTTTTTTTTAAATGTCATTTTCTTTCAGATAGCATTGCCTTGCTTTCTAGAAAATAAGACTAAAATGTTAAAAATAAATACATATAGTAATGCAAGGAAAACTAAATTTCAATGGTATCCTTTGATTGATTATTGAATAAACTCCACTAATTCCTCCTTCCAAACTCCATATAATTCTGCTTCCTTTCATTTTGTTTTCATTATAAATGATTTTATTCTCTAAAATGAGAAAAGAACAGAACATAAAGTTAGATAACTGGATCTATTCCGATCAGATTAAAAGCTATTTCTCTTTGAGTGATCAAAAGTTTGAAGACTTTATGAGCTGCTGTGACCTGTACACAAAATTGTGTAGCCTTAAAGGTTTGCACTAAATTTAAAATGAATGTGTGATGAATTAAGTTTTAAAGGCAAGTAGGTAGTGTGTCCTGCTACAAATATTTTGGCATGGATAAAAGTAGCTTTGAGTCTACTTATATAGGTCCAGCGTTGGATTTAACTTGGACACCCTTCTGTTGAAAGGTGAAACTTGAAGTTTAGAATAAAGCCTGTTACCCAGTGGAGTGGGACACACATTGCCTATGACAGATACCTCTGAATACCCTGCCATTCTTGGAAGCTGACCGTGGTGATGAACTACACCTGGAACCTTTAACTCCAGGCTGTAGGCTCATCAGGGCCTTCCGTCCTTTTGCAAAGACCTTTCATCTGTGATCGAAGTCGTCCTGCCTTCGTTTCTTCCCTAAAAACGACCTGCTGATCTGGGCCTCTCTCTGCTAACCTGTGCCCTGATGTTTCTCACGCTCACCACGTTCTACAAAGCTGCTATGTCGTTTAATACATTGGGTGAGCACACAGGCTTTGCCGATAAATAGTTAGGGAACAAAATCCTAACTGTCCCAGTCGGCAGGGTGCCTAACCGTTCTCGACCATCCCACCGTGTGACCATCGCTTAGACTGCCTCACCCATCACTTCCCTTGTCTGTGAGATGGAGATAGACTCAGTGGCAATGGTGTTAAAGTGTGAAGGGCAAAGCCTAGTGTCCGCATGCACACATACAAGCCAGCCGTCGGCGTCAGCCTGTAAACCTTACGTGCACTGTCAGCGCATCACCGCCCAGTATATACAGCGCCATCTATTTAGTGTACTTTTTTAAGTTAAAGTTATTTTTAAGTTTTTAAAATTAACTAATTGTGAAAACCTTGGCCTCCCCGGGTCCTCGTCGCTGCCTGCGCCTTCTCTGGTGGCACGGATGGGGGTGCTGTCCGCCGCAGAGCGCAGCTTTCCATCCCATGGCCCCTCTTACTGGGAGCGCAGAGCTGCCGTAGGAGCCCATGCCCCTGGCGTGGGGAATCCCCCCGGGCCAGGGATCGAACCCGTGTCCCCAGCGTTGGCAGGAGCGTTCTAGGATTAACCACTGGACCCCAGGGAAGTGCTTAGTGTCTCCTTTTGAGAGAATATTAAGGACAGTTGTGAGTATTCAGACGTGATTATCATTTCCTGCCTGTGTGCTTATTGCAGTGAGACAGTGAACAAACGGTTATATTGGGGATTTGTTTTAATTTACAAGATCTAATGCAAAGTCACCAGTGACAACTTTTTAGATCTGTAGTATTGACTGTTTCATCTATTTCTTTTAAGGTTTAAAAGGGTTTTCTTATTCACTGTTAACTTTAGAGAGTGTGTTTTTCTGATGGCTATTGGATGCTTGCAGGAATTCAAGAAATAACACTGACCTTATTCAAAGAAAGAAATATTTTAGTAAAAAAACCCATTTAAATTCCCACCTTTCACTCTCTTCCAAACTTTAGAGAGTAAACCGTTGATGGATTTAATAATGGATTGTAATTTAAACCAGAGTTTAGGGCTTGGCGATAAGGGTGGAAATTAAGAGCTAAATCAAGGTGGATAGGGTCTTCCCACAGGGGCCTTAATCTCTAACAAAGTGCCAAATTCCCATATCAGAGATGGTCATCATTAGAGAATTTGTTTCTCCCTCTGGACTTTTTTTCCCCTATTTCTTTTCTCCTATTTAAAAATAAAAGTTATTTTAAAAAACAAAATAGGAGAAAGTGGCTCCTGTGCAGGCTTTGAAATTATGCCAACCTGGTTGTGGGAGTTCTGTGACCTTGAACATATCTTCCTGCCTTTATCATCTACAAATGGAAGAGATAACAGGATTATATTGAGAAGTGAATGGGATAATGCAGGCAGCTTGCTTAGCACAGCACTTGCTACTCAATAAATGTTAGTCATTAATGGTATGAAGTTTATTATCACCATCCAAGGGCAACACCACAATCATAGTAGAAAGAGATACAGGAGAGAGAAAGATGGTAATGGAGAAGGACATGGCATTCCGCTCCAGTATTCTCGCCTGGAGAATTCCAGGGACAGAGGAGCCTGGAATAGTAGAATGGCTCTGTTGCCAGGCAAGGGTGGGTTGGTCAGTTCATCTCCCTGGACATTAGCATCTTCTTCTGTAAAATGGAGATATGATGCTTTCCTGAGATGGTTGTGGTATGCCCTGAATTTGATGATATCCATAGTCACAGAAATTTAGTAATCACCAGCCCTTATCGCTCTTCAAAACAATTATTACAGACTTTTTACCAGGCCCACCTAGTGAACAAATAGGTTGTTTTTCTTTTTACAAGTCTGTATTGTCAGCCAAAAAATTTAATCAGTTGATCTAAAAAAGAAATAGAAAATTTCATTTGAGCCAAACTGAAAAATACAACCCAGGAAGTGTATCTCCAAAAGCTCTGAGAGCTGCTTACCCTCAGAAGTCAGGGCATGGTTACATAAGTTTTTTGAGACAGAGGGCTTTACCTTAAATGACGTATTATTGACAGCTTACACAATCCAGATCTAAGTGTCATCATGGCGCCTTAAGAGATCAAGAAAGAATATTATTTTTAAGGAGTCATCTTGTTGATGCTAGGAAAATGTTGCTTTTTATGGTTAAGCAAATTTTTCTGCCAATGGGGGAGGTTTGATCCGTACAAAATGCAGATGGACCATATATGGCAGGGGATAAAGAAGAGATCAAAGGGCAGAGAAACAATTTTCTGTTCAAATTTTTCCTGGTCTTGCGATAAAATGTGAATTTTTTTTCACACCATGTATGTATGGAGATACATCAAGCACAATGACCTGACCCTTTGTTTTCACTTTTTCAGTCTACCTTTCTTGGCTTTTAGCTCCATGGTCTGGTTCATCTTGAGTGACTTGCTGGTTCTTAGTTTTCTGTCTGTTGTTTTGTTATTTTTCCTGCACATCTGAATGAGCACTTCTAAAGTATGCTTATTGCTCCTTTCCTGGCAGATTTAAATGGATGTTTTTCTAGTATCTCTTCCTTTTCCGTTCAGTGTGTTAATGAACCAAGGTAGGTTATCATCACTATCAACATCACCATAATGAAGTAGCTAAATATTCTCCTGTTTTGAAGCTGGTTATCTTTCTTCCATAAATCTAGTAGCCATCTCATTTTATTTCCTATTTGGTTTTTTCACATAATTTGATCTGTCTTCTGATCCTATCTTCCTTCCGCAGTGAAATCTATCAAATAGTGTCAGTCATGGGTCCAGTATCGTCCCCTGATCACCACCAGCAGGGGTTTCCTTTTTGTCAAAACACAGAAAGTATATCTCTCGGTTCCTTTAATTGACATTTCTTTGTTAGTTAAGTTGAACATGTTCCCATCAGCAATGTGTATTTCTTGGTGTGTAAGAAGCCCATTTAGATGCTTTGTGCTCTGTATTTTCACATACTGTATCTGACTAAATGGCCGTGATAAGAACCTTAGCAGCTGTCCAACAGGTGAAGTCCCACGGTTTCACCTGGTATTAAGGCTGTGACATTCACTTAGAAGAACTTCAACTGTTTTTTCTTTAATATGGTTCAAATTTTACTGTCTTTTGAACACAGCCTTCAACTGTTTCGATTTTCTATTACACAGTACCAGTAGCACGGGTGTGGGCGTGGGGGGAGGGATGAGCATTTCGAAGGGAAACCCAGTTACAGAAGAGTCTATGCTCACCGAGGATAAAGCAATATGCCTTTAGTTAACTGCCTGTTTTACCACTGAGAAAGCAATAACCTAGAGAGGTTAAGCTAGTTGCCCAGTGTCACAGCCTAATGAATGCTTATTCCCAGTCTCCTGGAGCACAGTCTAACCCAGTGGTCCTCAACACGTGGTGTGTGGGCCAAAAACTCAACATCACCTGGAAACCTGTTAGAAATGCAAATTTTTGAGTCTCAATCCCAGAACTACTGAATCACCATCTCTGGGAATGGGAACCAGCCATCTGACTTTAACAAGCCCTCCAGATAGCTCCGACGTTCTCTCAAGTTTGAGAACCACTTGAGAACCACTGTTTTATAGAGTCTTTTCCCTTGTGGGAGAGACTATGGATTTATTGCTAGTAGAACCTTCATTTTGCTCACTTAAAAGGCAAGCCAACCATGGAAGGTGAATGAAATGCTGGGACAGGGTTTCTCAGCTTTATCACTACGGATGTGCGGGGCCAGATAGTTTTCGGTTGTGACCGATGGCCCTGTACAATGTAGGATTCATAAACGCCCTCTATTCCTACACTCTAGTAACAACCCCTCACAACCCCACTGCTCCAAGTTGTGACACCAGAAATGTCTCCAGGTGGTGGCTGTTATCACCTGGGGGTCAACCCCCTTGTCCTGGTGGGAATCACTGGAGGGAATCACTAAAGGAAGAGTCATATTTGTTCTAATCAGAGCATCCTCATCCCTTCTTGATTGTCTGTGTTGGGATTAGAGCCACAGGACTTCCTTCTGGTCAATGAGGCCTGAGGCCATGTCTTTTGAGAGGCCCTCAGATAGGCTTAAAGTTGGAGATTCACAGAGTTAGGTTTTCTTTCTGCCTCCTCTTTGGACCACATCTGGGATGCTTGGAGTTGTGGCCGTCCCCCAACCTTAAGGAAAATGACTGAAAGATCAGAGGAAACTTGTCATAACTGAGCTCTTACATCAGTCAGTCTGGAAAACAGCGACCGTTAGGACTCCTGTTGTTTGATAAAATCCCCTATCCTTTTTGCAGTTGTTATTTCATGTTACTTGGCGCTAAAATGTTGAAACTGATGTATGCTCTACAATTGGAGATATTGCTATCACAAATGCTGAACTACATAAAAAAGAGAGTCTGGAAGTAGTTTATGCATGAACAACATTTTCTTATGTGTTTATGGATGAAGTTTGTCTTCCAACAACAATGAAAATGAAACTCTCCAGAAATTACATTCAAATAACTATATTAGGAAAATTCCATTACAGTGAGCTATTTGAGTAGAGAGTAGTGCCATTAGGCTAGATCTCGGGGTGGGGGGGTTATTAGTGAAGATGCGCCCAGGTGTCTTTGCTGCTCAGTGATAACGAAAATTTTCTGTGTGACTGAACGTCTCAGAAATGTAATTTTATCTCTTTATTGTGCGTTGTTCCATTTTTTAGTTTTAAAGTAATTGTCCTCAAAAGTAATGCTTAAATACTAGAGGAATTGAAAGTTGTACATTTTGAGGCCTGTATTTCACAGTCTAACATGTCAATGAACTTAAATATAATTCCACTGCTTATTATGTGGTCATCTGTGTTGTAAAACGAAACTTTAGGTGGGTAAAAATGAGGAAAGAATTTTGGTTGATACAAAGATAGAAGCTAGACGGTATAGCTTATTTAAAGCTAACAAACATTAGCAACAGAAACTAATTAATCCATTTTGGATTTGAATCAGAATTTAGCTCACTCCTTTCCTACATACCCGGCGATAAACTCAACTCTCAGATCTCGCTGAAGCATCATGATGTTCGTAGATGAACTTGCTGTTGTTCAGTGGCTAAGTCATGTGTGACTCTTCTGTGACCCTGTGGATTGGCCCGCCAGGCTCCCCTTTTCACGGCATTTTCCAGGCAAGAACACTGGAATAGGTTGCCATTTCCTTCTCCTGGGGGGTCTCCCTGACCCAGAGATCCTACCCGGGTCTCCTCACTGCAGCTGGATTCTCTACCGTCTGAGCCACCGGGGAAGCCTGTAGATGAAGCGGTGCACACGAAACTCCAGATCAAGAATCTCTGCTGGATATTCATTTCTCTTGCTCAGTCACTACCCCACCTCAGTATACTGAAATCTTAGTTACAGATTTGGCCACAACCAGCACAGCCTACATACAACAGTAAGGGGAAGCCCGTTAGGAAAACAGTAATGAACTAGCATATCTAAATGAATACGTGACACGGTAAGGAGGGAGGATCGTTAGGAGAGTTGCCACAGCCCTGACTTCTGAAAATGAGGCCATCAATACTCAAAGGAATTACTTTGGATCTCCTGAGTTCAATATATATTTTTCTTTCCTAAATGTACTAAAGCACTCTACTTTCACTTGATAATCAAGATCAGTCACCCAGGTAATGTATTAATCGCCTATTGCCTGATTTTTTCAATAACATGAGTACTCTGAAATGGCCATATGGCCAAAGAGAACCACTGGTGTACTCACTGGGCTAAGCATTCTTATTCGGGTATTGAAAAACCTCTAAACTAGCAAAGCCTGAAGTGGTAGGCCTGCTGAAGCCTCTGCATAATCAAAGTCTTGCCTCCCATGGACTCTGTGTGTGTCCTTGGATGGCCATTGCAGTAGCTGTTTCATGACTCCTTTTCATGAATTACCATTGTTCCATTCTCTGATGCTAACTCTCCTCACTGCCTATCAACCCAGCCACCAGAATACTAAGCCCAGCTTCTTGTTCCCTTAAGAGTCTGCTGCTTTCAGTGACGCTTAATACTCTGTGTTGGTCAACATTCTCGGTTGCAGACAACAGACTCACCTCGTGTCTAGGTTAAGCACAATGTTTTTAAGAATTCATTGGAGAAATAAAAGAAACAGACTCCAAGATGAGTGTCAAGACCATTTTGCTGTTCCAGGTCACTCCCCCTCCAACCCTCGCCACGCTCAGGAGGGAACTTCTGTCTCTGTCGCAATCTTGCCTCATTGACAGCCTCAGAAAACTACAGCTCACTCGCTGGCTCTACACCAGCTCAATCTCTGCTCCAATCAGGGAGCTCCCAAAGGACAGCTGCTTCCATAATTCTTGGTTCCAAAGACATGCTGCCTCTTCATATCTCAGTTTAAAAACAGTCTTCCATGAATGTCTTCTGATTGTAGGACCCAACTCACATATACATGACTTAGTATTAGGGGAAGCTGTGAAAGGTAAATATTGTTCACTCTACTTTGGGAAGATGTCATGTACACTGTGGGGCCTATCAGATTATGGAATTTGGGGGGCAGCCATGAGTGACAGAGATCAAAACCTCAGTACTTCCCAAAGGTCAGCTATTGTCCACTCCAGTTTCACATGTTTGTAGAATAAAGAATTCAGGTGCTGGAATTGCAGGCTTCCCAAGCTTCTCTTTTCCTGGTTTACATCAACATCCTTTCTAGTAGATGCACAGTGTCACAAAATTTATTTTATCGGCAAGGGAACATTACTTATTCCCAATGTTAAAGAGAGGAATCCTTCAATCAGCCCCCAATGTAATTTTAGTATGGTCCAGATAACTATTTTGTTTGTTAATGCAATTGTCATTGATGATGTTACATAAATTTCCAGTGACATAATTCCTAATTTTAGACATTCTACAAGTTGGATATTAATTTGAATATAATGGAAACCAGGCTTCCAGGAGATATCACAGACACATTTTCCTTTCTCTGGCATACCCTCAGATCCTAACATTCCTTGACTCAGTCTGCTTATTTCCATTTTGCAGTCTCTGGCATTCACTTCCCTCTTATCATTTGTTTGTTTGTGTCTGTCTGAAAATGACCGGGCTAAATTCCCTGACTTGGTTTCAGTCCCTGTTCCAATTTGCTTCTCAGACCACCACTACACTTCTCTTTTTTCGCGTGGAAATATGTCCGTCTCACTCCCTTTTTAAAAACACGTCAGGGTTCATCCACACCAGGAGCACTCCAGCTACGTCATGGAAATTGCGTGTCCTTCACATTCCGACCCCCCATATTCCTGTAAATTCTATAGCTATTACAAATTCGCAAGGGGCATCATAAGCAGTCAAATGGAAACACTTAAATGGCCCTATACTCTCACCTAATGTACGAATCTGGGCCTTTGGCTCGCCTGCTCTCCCCTCCCCGAATGCCCTGCCTTCCACGCCACACGGCGCCCTGCCTTCCCCGGCCTCCCTGCCCAGGGTCCCCCGCTCACGCTCTGGGGTCCCGTCTGCACCCGCGTCGCCAGCACGGATGCACCCACCTCCCTGCGTCCCCTTTGGTGGCGCTGGGCAGCGTTTACACACAGCTGTGTCACCCCTTTAAACGGAGCTTCCAGACCGGGAGGAGCTTCCCTGCTGGCTTGGCGGTTGAAGAATCCGCCTGCCAAGGCAGGGTATGTACGAGAGGCCGGTTCGATCCCGGGCCGGGAAGCTCCCCTGGAGGAGGGCCTGGCACCCCTCCCCAGTGCTCTTCCCTGCAGAACCCCATGGAGGGGCCGAGGACTCCCGTCCTTGGGGTCACAGAGAGTCGGACACGGCCGAGCGGCTGAGCGTGGGACTTGGGGTGACGCGTGCACCCCGCCGATGCTGTGTATGCACGGGTGATGAATGTGCCCCCGTACGCACGAGGAGCCTAGCCAGGGCTCAGTGGTGCCCAGACGGGGAAAAGCCCCAAAGACGGAATGTGTGTGTGTGTGCATGCGGCTGCCTCGCCTTGCCTGCCGCAGAAGCTCGCGCAGCACTGCAAAGCAACTGCACTCCACAAGATCAATTAAAATGGTTAGATAAATAAAAAGAGCTCCGAGAGACAGGTCGCCTCAGTCATCGAATCTCCAGAGCTCGGCGTGGTGCCCAGCATATGTTTTAGGCTCTGTCACTGTTTGTTAAACGAGCAAACAGATGAATAGTTTATGGCTACACGCCCACCTGATATTTACCATTCCAAGATTTAAAGTCAGAGGTGTTGAAACCACTGATGTTTTCAACACTGAAAAGCTGATCGTTGTTTATATTAGCATAGTGATTTATTTATTTATTTATTTTTCTGTTTCCTCCTGTGAGTTTTGGTTTTTTATTTTTTAAATTTTTTTATTTTTATTTATTTATTTTTATTAGTTGGAGGCTAATTACTTCACCACATTTCAGTGGGTTTTCTCATACATTGATATGAATCAGCCATAGAGTTACACGTATTACCCATCCCAATCATGATCATTTCAAGAGATTTGTGGATGCTAAATTAGCCACTGGAGGGAGCCCATATACCATGGATTTAGAGAATTATTACCATTTACAAGCTACATTATTTAAAAATAATTATAGACCTTTTCATTTAAAATAAAGTTAATTCGTCAGTTCTAAAGTAATAACTATTCTGTCATCCCAAAGGAAATCATATAAGTTTCTGAGTTTGTTTTAACCACAAAGACAAGTTATATTATAGAAAAGGGAGAGAATAAATGAGAAAGAGGATATCCAGAAACCATGGGTGTTTGGGGGCTTGAAACATTGGTTCAGCTCTTTTGTTTTGCATTTATGATAGTATAATCTTCCGACTTATTTATGTCAGAACCATGTTTTCCAAGTCATGATATTAGGTAAATAGATCAATTATGACTTATTAATTCTTAAGACAATATCAGTGATATTAGAGTGTTTCATTAATAACTTAGTGCCCTGAATTTTTTCATTTCAGTTGATTATTATGTATAAAGCTGATGTCTTTCCTTTTAAATAGTTCAAAGGGAAATAAGTCAGAGATTTTCTCAAGTAAGGCATTTTTAAAATATGATTTGATATATAAGAATATACAAGTTCAAAAATTGTAGAGATTTTTAAGAAATGTGAAACACATGTCTCATTGTTTAAAAACACACATACAAATATTCTGTCATTGGATCTTTCAGAGCTAAGTCCACCAGAACTAAGTCTGGCAGAAAGCTTCAAATATATTAAAAAATTGCTTTTGTAAATTATCTAAGACAGTGATTATCTTTAGATTGATCTACAGCCTGTACAATCAAAATAATTTTCTTTCTGGATGATAAAATCAAAAAAGAAATTCAGTCTCAAATGATGTTCTTATTGAAAATCCACACAGAGTAGACATTGGTGTTTGCCTTAATGCAGGTACTAAAATTGGCGGCGGTGGCTTTGATAAAATGCAGAATGTCTTTTTACTGATTCTGTAAGTTCTGGCCCTAAGAACCAGACTTCTAATTATTGTCAGCCCTGTGTCAGTTCTTTTTATAAAGCAACTTTCAACCTTCGGGACACCAGCGAGGCTTTCTCTCAGGGCACATTATAATTTCAGATGGACTTCCCAAGATAACTAATTTGAATGAGCTCAGTGGAAAAACTTTCAAGGAGCTAAATTATCTGAGGCCCCATTAAAACATTTAAAGGGTTTTATATTTCACATAAACGCTAAGTTATTTTTTGTCTAGCCTTTTAAAATGTTATTCACAGAGATATGACTCATTGGTGTGTATCTCGTGCGCCAGCTCCCAGATGTGGTCCAGCGCAGGAAAATGGGTTGATGACTGGGTGCCATTAAGAGCAGGTTGTCTGGCTGCATGTGCAGGACACTTTTTATGTTGTTGGTATTTTCACCAGTGTTTACAATTTTGTGCCATATATCCCGTGCCTCCTTAAATCTGCAGTTCACATTCGGAATGAGGTATCTCGATGATAAAGCAGATATGAATGAGATGTGAGGTCAGTCGAATTTGCTCTGTCTCATGTTCAAGGTGGTTCTAAATCTACCAATATTTTTCCATTTCACCACTTGGAATTATCACTGTCATTTCAGATGAGAAATTTGAGGCTCCCAGAGGTTACTTAGTCAATGTCAAACAGGGGATGTTTGAGCCAGCTTCAGGCTGGGCCTGCTTGCCTCTCAGTTCCATGCTCGGCTCCATCCCACTGTTTTCCAAACTTTTGTGATTGGATCTCTTCTAAAAAGCACACTTTGCAGGAGACCATATGTAGATACACACCATCAAGACGTTTTCCAAAAATCCTTATCTTTACAACATATGATTGACTCTGATCTTTTGCATTGTATTCTATTCTATTTCACTTTGTAAGACATGAAACACTAAATTGATTTACCGATCCAGAAATTGGTCTCAACCTGTGGCTAGAAAAACACTGATTTTCATGTCTGGACTTTGCTAGCTGTGCAAATAAATAGTTTTTGGAAATTAACTTCAGAGGGTCATGGACCCAAAGAGGTAAAAGGACTGAAAGTTGATGGAGAGGGTCAGTGCCTTTTCAATTATATTTTAATTTAAATTCCATTAAAACCCTGTGTCTAGCTCCTTTGAATATAAATAGCACTTGTCATAGAAGAAAACCACCACAGCTTAATCTTGATACTTATTCAAGTGTATTTTGGAAGAAGTCAATGCTGAGAGTCCCACCAGTTTTACCAGAGTAAATCAGTGAGGATCACAGTAGTTTTAAATCTAATGAGAGCAGAGCCCAGACGGGTCAGCGCTGAGTGAAGGGTAAGAGTGCACGTTGAGGATGGGGTTTCCGAGTTGCTACATCCTGCGAGATCCCGTGGGGAATCTATGTGGGTGACCTGAGGCAGTCAATCACTGCTGATTTTTCCCGGTGAGGTTTCCATGCCGAACCAGCGTATCCCTGACGCCGTAGGTTTTCGAGGCTGCAGACTGCGGGGTCTGAGAAAACTGGGCCACCATCTCCCTCCCTCCCTAAAACCTTGGCTTCTCCCATCTTCAGTACTGAGATAAAGTGCCATCCTGGGCGCTTTCCAGTTTTCAGTCCTGCTTTATTCAGACTGACTCCCACCCCGTGAAACCGGCATCCATTCCTCACTCTTTAAAATTTGTGTTTGGTTTTGAGCTCCCTGGGCTTTCTCTGCACACGGCGTTCTCCTTCTGTGGTGACGGGGGCTCCTCTCTAGCTGTGGGGCGCGGGTTTCTCCTTGGGGCGCGGGTTCTCCTTGGGGCGCGGGTTTCTCCTTGGGGCGGGGTTTCTCCTTGGGGTGCCTTCTCTCGTTGCAGACCAGAGGCTCTCGGGGCACAGCGTTCAGCAGTTGAGGCCCATGGGCTTACTCGCTCCGTGGCATGTGGAATCTTCACAGACCAGGGTTCGAACCCATGTCCCCTGCATTAGCAGACAGATTTTTAACCACTGGAACACCAGGGAAGTCAGTACATAATCTTTAAAGTAAATTGCAGTCACTCCTGAAATGAATAGATACCGTACATATTACAATTGAATTAAAATAGATATTTTACCTGTCCATATGGAAACCAAAATCTTTTCTGACGTTGATAGTATTATTTTGATTCAATATGTTAAGATCAGCTTATGTCTCTATTTCCAACCTCTGTTAAGCCCACAGAATGGACCTTTGTTAAATCACATCAATGACAGATAATCCTTCTATGGGATACTGAATTTGGGAAATTAGTATAGATTTAAAGTTAACAGAAAGTTACTGTCTTTAGAATTTTACACGTATACCACTTCTTAATATTGATAATAGAATATCACCTCTTTGCAACATGTCACTCAGATAATTAGGAAATTTCAAGGCCTCTCATCTTGATTTCAAACTTGATTGAGCCACTTCGGTAGAATACTATCTGGATATTCGCTGTTGCTCTGAAGTCACAGCATTCACTTCCTCAGTGAACATTTATCTTTCATGTGTGCTGGATCCTGTTCTAAGCACTAGATACATACAAGTGAAACAGACGAAACCCACACTTGCCTCGCTTACCTTCCTGTTAAAAAGAAAGATGATAAACAACCACATAAGACAGTGTCCTGTGCCATAAGGACTTTCGGGAAAAAATAGACAGGGTGAGGGGGTTGAAACATGAAAGAAGGGGGAAGTATTTTAATCAGCTTGGTGGGGAGACCCTTCTGACGAAAGGACATCTGAACAGTCCACACCCTTTTCTTGTATTTGTGCTTCAAGATATACAGATGGACTCGTCTTTTCCTCTCCCACCTCTGTGTCCACGTCACTGCCCCATGCTTTCCGGGCAGCAGAGTTAAAACAGCATGCACCCAGGCCTTCCCCTGGAATTCCCAGGAATTCCCTACTTGGGGAATTCCAGTTAATGTTCATCGTTGCCTATGAACAGTGCAGAAGAACTTCCTCTAGAAACTGCGTAAGATGATAGGGTTAAATAAGGGAACACTAATATTTGGTGGGCTTTCTGTTTTATATGCATAGTGGCCTCATTGATGCCTAATTTTTATCCTCTGAATGCAATTAGTTCAAAATGGGTTTTTATGACTAACAAGCTTACCGTGATTGACCACTCTGCTTGGGTGCTTTTGTTGGGGGTTCTCTCCTTAACAAGCCTTTTGTATGATTTGACTTGGCTTTTTGCTGTGCTGCGTGTTCACTGCTGCACGCACGGGTTTCTCCAGGTGCAGCAGGGCCGCTCTCTCGTGGCGGGGCTCGGGGCTCTCCCGCGGCAGCTGCTCCTGAGGCAGAGCACGGGCCCTCGGACCCACGGCACGTGGGACCGTCCCGGCCCAGGGGTCGGACCCGCGCCTCCTGCGTTGGCAGGCGCGTGCTTCACCACTGAGCCAGCAGGACGCCCTGGGTTTGTCTTTAAGGGAGGTTTGCAGCACGTGCCGCTCATGGTGTTTCTCCTCCCCACCTTGATCAGTACAGCTAACATGACCGTGGATAGCAGTCAGCGGCCGTATTTACCCACGTTTATTATAGACAAACGAGGGGAACAGACAATCAGTCAGGGTGTGGACCCTCACTCGCTGAGGACTCCCTGCTGCAGCTGCGGCGGCTGAGCGCTAACGCAACCTCCTCTAGTCCTGCCTCCTGCTGTCCTCACTGTGTGCTCACCCCTGGACGGCAGCCCACCGGGCTCCCCTGTCCACGGGCTTCTCCAGGCAAGGATGCTGGAGTGGGTCACCATGCCCTCCTTCAGGGGATCGTCCCAACCTGGCGATCGAACTTGAGTCTCCGAGTCTCCTGCATTGGCAGGCGGGTTCTGTGCCTCTCGTGCCACCTGGGAAGCTGCATATGTGTGTGTGTGTATATCTGCGTGTGTGTATATCTCTGTGTGTGTATATCTGCGTGTGTGTATATCTGCGTGTGTGTATATCTGCGTGTGTGTATATCTCTGTGTGTGTATATCTCTGTGTGTGTATATCTGCGTGTGTGTATATCTCTGTGTGTGTATATCTCTGTGTGTGTATATCTCTGTGTGTGTATATCTCTGTGTGTGTATATCTCTGTGTGTGTATATCTGCGTGTGTGTATATCTCTGTGTGTGTATATCTCTGTGTGTGTATATCTCTGTGTGTGTATATCTGCGTGTGTGTATATCTGCGTGTGTGTATATCTGCGTGTGTGTATATCTCTGTGTGTGTATATCTCTGTATGTGTATATCTGCGTGTGTGTATATCTCTGTGTGTGTATATCTCTGTGTGTGTATATCTGCGTGTGTGTATATCTGCGTGTGTGTATATCTCTGTGTGTGTATATCTCTGTGTGTGTATATCTGCGTGTGTGTATATCTCTGTGTGTGTATATCTGCGTGTGTGTATATCTCTGTGTGTGTATATCTCTGTGTGTGTATATCTGCGTGTGTGTATATCTGTGTGTGTGTATATCTCTGTGTGTGTATATCTCTGTGTGTGTATATCTCTGTGTGTGTATATACATATATGTGCACATAGTTATATATATACATATACATATAAACTAATCACTTTATTGTACACCTGAAACTAACACATTGTAAATCGACTATATTTCAATAACAATTTTTAGAAAATAAAACAAAAATTAAAAAAGACAGGCAGAGCCTCAGACAGACACACACAGAGTTGCCCATGAAGACTTAGACCGCCACACACCAGAGGACCCCAGAGAGCAGGACCGAGGCTGGACAGGCCCTCCCCTGGGGCCCTCCGAGGACACCCCCATCGCAGAATTCTGGCCTCCAGAACTGAGACGATCACTTCTGGTCTTTCAGCCACTCAGCTCATGGCCGTGTGTCACGCCAGCCCTAGGGAACGGCACAGACGACCTGAGAATCAAAACAAGGTGACAGGAGAAGAAAACAAAAAAAGACTCCCTCCTGCTCCGCACCGCTGCTTGATTTTTGCCTGTTTCTGCCTGGAATCTCTCCAGTTTTCTCCCAGGAATGTGCCTTCCCTGTAGAGGAAAGTTAAGCAGCCTCCAAGTTCTCTCTGATCACCACCATTGAAAAGTGCATTTCGTGTGGCCTGGCAGACATGGAAAAATGCAGGAGGGAAGGGTTTGCTCTGATAATCTCCCAAGACCTGATGGGCAGCAGTTCCGATGCAGGCCAGGCGGCCGGGCCTCACTCCCAGGCCCGTTGCCGAGGGCTCCCTGCCCTTCGCGGACAGGCTCTAAGGCGGGCCCCACGGCGCTGCGGACCTGCCGTCTGCCCTGTGTCAGGCCGACCCACGGGCCCGCGCCTGTCGCTGGACGTCGGCGGGGCTGCGGGTCATGCAGGCCTCCTGCTCGGCGCCCCCTCGGGTGCTTCCCTGCAGGCGGCCTTCCGTGCCAGAGGCCTGTTCTCGGGGCCTCCCGGGTCGCTCGCACCGAGAAGTGTCCTCGGCCTGTCTCCCGAGGAGGCCCCGGGGCCTCTCGCCGTCTGCTCTCGTGGAGGAGATCGCTGCTCCCGGAGTCTCTGCAGGCCCGGGGCCTCTGCCACCGGCCTGGGAGGGGAGCTGGAGCGGCTGTCCTGCGCCGCCCTGCCGGCGTTTCTGTTTGATCAGGGGCTTGGCTGGAGGCGGGTGGTCAGGTCAGAGCCCACACCTGCCCTCTGCCGCGCCTCAGAGGCCTGACTCAGGGCATCTCCCCGTGGGAAGACTCACCCTCTGCTATTTTGCGATCAGTTTGGGGTCTTGGATGATCTGAAACACAAGTCCAGCTTTAATACCCTGTCCTCACTGATGTGGAGAAGGCAATGGCGCCCCACTCCAGTGCTCTTGCCTGGAGAATCCCGTGGACAGAGGAGCCTGGTGGGCTGCGGTCCATGGGGTCGCAAAGAGTCGGACGTGACTGAGCGACTTCACTTTCCCTTTTCACTTTCATGCATTGGAGAAGGAGATGGCAGCCCACTCCAGTGTTCTTGCCTGGAGAATCCCAGGGACGGGGGAGCCTGGTGGGCTGCCGTCTGTGGGGCTGCACAGAGTCGGACACGACTGAAGCGACTTAGCAGCAGCAGAAGTCTCACTGACATCTGTCCTCCTCACAAGCCCACCCTTGCCTGTCTTGTTTTTTGTCATTTCAGCCAACCTTCCTGAAGAAAAGGAGCTGACACATTGTTTTCATTGGTCTTCATTCACTCCTCAGTCCTCAGTTCTACCTTCTTTTGCTACAGTCACATTGAAAAGTCTTTGAAGAAATTACTGCTAAGTTTGCGACTGCATCACCCAATGTTCAGATCTCAGAACCGAGCACTCCTTGGCATATTTGGATCTCACTGGACCACTGGGAACACCCCCTCCTTCGTAAAATGTGCCCCCTCCTGCATTCTCTATCTTCATCTCTTCTTTTTTTCTCTTACCTTCTCCATCTCCTCCCAAAGACTCCCCTTCCTCTGTCCTTCATTAAATGTTCGTGGTTCATATCTTTCTTCCTTCACACTTTCTCCCCTCTTGCTCTTGGCCATATAGCCCAATATAAAATGTTCTTCTCTAATCACTTGCAAATCTAAAGGTCCATATTAGCTAACTTTCATCAATTCCAGATCTTTATTTTACTATCTAATGAACATTTTTCAAGTTAGACAATTTTTAACTGTTATTCTTGATGCAAATTTTTTTACATCTTCCTCCATTGTAAGGAAGAAGAATTACCTGGAGGAAGAATTACCTGGGATGAAAGATGTTGAGGAGATGATCACTCCAAAAACAGAAGGAGTAATTACTGAGTCTGAATAAGAGGGGAAAAAAAGGAAGGGGAGTTAATTTTTAATCATTTCATCACTTTATGTTAGAAGTAATTTTATTCATTGTGATGTAATTTTCTTCACTAAATGCTTGTTATTTTATAATATATTAATACTATGCTTTCACTTGAAATATGTCATCCATCTGGAAACATTCTGTTATAATTTTTAAAAGCAACATTTTAAGTCATTTTAGCAATTTATTCATTATACTTTTTTCTGTCTCTTCAATTTCCTATATTTTATTGTTCTGAATGATAAAGAAAAAGCCATTTTAGAAGTATCTTTTCTATACATTTTCTATCTAGAAATCATCAGAGCCTATACCAAACTTTAACCATTTTGTTAGCTGTTTTAAAATGTTCCTGCTCCCCTTGCTGAATGATTGTTATTCATTACTTATTTTATTTTTGCTTTTATCACACTGTTTTGCCCCTAAACAACTTTGCAGGAGAGCAAATGCCATCTGTGTTGTCAATTTTTGTCTCCCTCCCACGCAGCAGCTGATCTATAACTGTTATAAAAATGTTTCTTAAAAACTAGAATTTCTTTTTTATGTTTATTTCTAAAGCATTTGTGAATCTGCTCAACTTCTAAGACTTTAAGGTTTTAGCTGTTGCTGTTGTTTTTTGCTCCCCTAAATTCTCAGCCACAAGTATTGTCTCTTCATTCCACAAAATCACTTTTATAAACTGTGTCATTAAACAGTGCAGTTATGGTTCCTTGAATGATTTCCAAAATGTCAGAAATATTGATAGTAGACAGCTGAAGGGCACGCTCAGAAACAAGCTTGGTATTTAAGATTACATCCACAAAATTAAACGTATTTCATCACATTTCAGTACATGAAATAGACTGTCACGCTACAATTGAGAATCTACAAACTACAACAACCCGAGTTAAATTCTTGTCCTCATAGAAGTTTCCCCCAAATGCAGTCTTTATGTGAGCCCCGCCCCCTGCGCAGAGGGTGGGGACCGCTTCTTTCCTCCAGTGGGGAGTGCTGTGGAGCAACATGAAACATCCATAGAAATAAATCAATAAATGCTGCTTCCAGAGGGACATCCTTGGAGAGGTGAGGAGAGGAAAGAGGCCTTGCCAAGCCTTTGGAAAAAGTCTGGCATCAAATGGAGTGACAGACGTTCTAGCCAGGTGGTCCGCACATACAAATGAAAGAATATTCTGGAAGGGGCCCGTAGGGACGCTGCGGCTCCAGCCATGACCACAGCTCAAGATTAAGTTAATGCCATTATGTAGGAAGCACTGTTGAAAAATACAGACACAACTCATCGTTAGAGGCGCTTATTCAGAGCCAAGGCTAATCATGCATTTGAACTCAGGTCTCATCAATTTATGGTTCTTGCCAAAGGTAAACCAGAGGGAGTTCCCTCAATAGGTATGTATCAACTGTCCATGTTTCCATTTCTTTGTATAGAGTCACTCCAATTCGATACAGACAAGGAAGCATTCTACAATTTAACAACACTAAGCTCAAAAGTGTAAACGTTGCTGGGGTTTTCTGAGCCATTGATCACACTTCTGCCAAAGGCCCTATTTCTTCAGAAAGAATGCAGGATAGAGCTAGTCTCAGGGAGGTTGTGAGAGAGGGTGACGGTCAGAGGGGAGGTTGGAGGGATGTTAGATGCAGGCAGCTCACCTCAGAAGGTCACTCAGTTCTGCAGAAAGTTCCTCCCCTCTTTCTTTGGTCCATGTATCCGTTCCCCCCAGACCCAGCTACTGCATCCATAGTCACAGTGCAGTGAATTAAGTACCCTGGGGCAAGTGGGGCTAGTGGTAAAGAGCTCACCAACCAATGCAGGAGGCTCAAGAGGTGTGGGTTTGATCCCTGGGTGGGGAAGATCGCCTGGAGGAGGGCATGGCAACCCACTCCAGCATTCTTGCCTGGAGAATCCCATGGACAGAGGAGCCCGGAGGGCTACCTCCCCCGCCTTGCCCGCTTTCCCCCCGCCCCCGTGCGCCCGCCCTCCCCCGCCGTGCACGAGTCCTCCCCCCGCCGTGCGCGCGCCCTCGCCGCGGTGGCCTCTTACAGTGCAGCCCCGGCTCTCGGCGCCCAGGCTTCAGTCCTTGCGACACGCGGGCTCGGTACTTGCAGCACGCGGGTTTCATTGCCCCGCAGCCTGTGAAAACCTCCCAGACCACGGATTGAATCCAAGTCCTCAGCATCGGCCAGTGAGTTCTTCTCCACTGTACCACCAGGGAAGTCTTTATTCTGGATATTTCTATGAATATTTTTTTTTTTTTTGATGAGATTATCATTTAAATCGGTGGACTTTGCGTAAAAGATCACCCTCTGTACTGAGGGTGGGTCTCATCTTATTAAAGTCCTTAATAGAAACAAAAACGGACCTTCTCGAGAAAGGACGGATTCTGCCAGGCTGCATTTGGACCTGTCCTCGGGTCTCCAGACTGCCCACCTCCTGTGTAGATTTTGGTCTTACCAAGCCTCTACAAGGCTGTCCGCTGAGTCTTTATAATCAACCTGTCTCAGGCTTCTGGGGTGGCTCAGTGGTACACAGTCCCCCTGCCAGTGCAGCAGAGAGGGGTCCGATCTCAGGCCTGGGAAGATCCCATACGGTGCAGAGCAGCCAAGCCCAGGCACGACAACTGCTGAGGCCTGTGCGCCCTGGATCCCGCCCCGCTCCACAGGAGAAGCCTCCGCAGTGAGAGGCGCACGTACCCGCTATAGAGTAGCCCTGCTCGCCGCAAGTAAGAAAGACCGAGCCCAGCAACGAAGATCCAGCACAGACAAAAAAAAAGAAATATTTAAAACAAAATCAACCTCTCTCTCAAAGTCTCTCTCTCCTCTCTCTCTCTCGCCTACCAATCAACAATCAAAGAAGCCAATCCTTGATTCGTAGTGTTTTCTGATGATCCCGGTGTACATTTCCCCATCAGTGTTGATTTCAAGCTCCCAACACGTGTGACTGTCCCTGGAGTTGCAGAGACTGGTGGAGGACCACACCTCTGTGTAATGCTTCCACTATGCAGGCAACAGTACGTCAACAACCTCAAGAGAATAGGTCCTAGTAAAACATAGTAAAATAATGAAGAGCTAGTGAGTTCCAACCATTTATTTCTTTATTTTTAATATCACTTAATTGTAAGCACTTTTTATTTAATATCATTTAATTGGAAGGACTGATGCCGAAGCTGAAACTACAATACTTTGGCCACCTGATGCAAAGAGCTGACTCATTTGAAAAGACCCTGAGACTGGAAAACATAGACGGCAGGAGAAGAAGGGGATGACAGAGGGTGAGATGGTTGGATGGCCTCACCGACTCAATGGACATTAGTTTGGGTGAACTCCAGGAGTTGGTGATGGACAGGGAGGCCTGACATGCTGCAGTCCATGGGGTCCTCAAGAGTCAGACACGACTGAACAACTGAACTGAACTGAATTGTAAGCATAGATAATTAATATTTAATGTTGGCTATGCAAAGCAACTGGAATGCAAAAATTCCTGAATATTTAAAAATTAACTGTTATGAACTGGTACAAACTGGCTCCAATACATCACAAACCAGGGTCAGGAACCAGCTTAATATCTGAGTCAAGGCCATGAAACTATTCCAGAGGGTAGCTATGGGTTAGAAGCAAAGATAAAAAATATAGACTTTAGAGGGGAAACTCAGATAGTAATAGTAATAAAGGATACTTTTCTTTGGCGATAGGGCTTCTCTGGTGTCTCAGACGGTAAAGAATCTGCCTGCAATGCAGGAGACTCAGATTTCATCCCTCGGTCAGGAAGGGACCCACTCCAGTACTCTCGCCTGGAGAATCCCATGGATAGAGGAGCCTGGTGGGCTACAGTCCATGGGGTTGCAAAGAGTCGGACACGACTGAGTGACTAACACTTTCACACTTTTTTTTTTTTTTTGCTTTGGCAAAGCTACTTTCAGAGTTATCTTCTGATTTTCAAGGCACACTCTGTACCAAATGCTTGATAATTTCAGTTTAGCAACATGCTGGGTTGAAAAGGATTTTCAGATATGACCAGAGAATATAATTATCATGTAAAACACTATTTCTATGGGAAAATATGTCTCAGGATCCAAACAAACAACTTCAAAAGGACAGTTTTAGGACACTATGTTCATAACTTATAGACTGCCTGCACATTTACAAATGACAGGGTCAGCTTTGCACGGGTAAAGTGTGTTCTTCTCAAATGGTATTAGATAGAATTCATGGTAATGGTGGTACTAACTCTTTAATTTAGCAATCTGAGTTTGTTTGTTTTTTTCTTGCAAGATGGTAATAACGAGCAGTCAGGTAACCAACCTCAGTCTTCTAGCCGGGTGTGGACCCACTGCGTCATGACTGAACCTCGTGCTGCAGACCAACACTCAAGGCTGAGCGTTCCTCCATTAGCATGCACTTAGGATGCCATAAAATGCTGCGTGAATTGATTCCCTTTGAAAGACAAGAAATTTGACTTTATGGCTATGATTTCCTGCTGAGGACAGGAAAATGGATGAGATGGGATAACATGTCTCTATCTGAGACCAACTGTTCTTACCTGGGTTCAGCCGACATTAGCTGCTGAGAATACCTCAGGGATGGTGCTAGAAATGCCTTGCTGCAACAGACAACCGTGTTTTCCACATATATAAATCCTGCTCTTATAGGTGCAACAATTTGGTGCAACACAATCAAAATGAAATGACCTTCATTTTGTAGTCAATATGCTTTATTTTGCTCTGCAGAAAGTATCTTGTTTCACTGAAAGCCATTTCTCATCGTTTCCAGTAAATTTATTTACAGCCTACATCATTTCAGATTTTAGGAATCTTGGCAAAGTCCACTAAACTGTAGGTGTTCGTTCGTATCATGAAATAGCATGAGTGAAGACAAATGGTAGAATTGTATCGTCATATTTTTTTATCTGAATGTATATTATAAAACCTCATGTCAGGTAAAACCTTCTCATTTTATAGATGTAAAAACAAAGACTTGGAATATGTAAGTGACATGATCAATTTGGCTAGATACTGTCTCATTAGAAAAATGCTTTTCCTTTTTATGAAGGAAAAAGGAGTTTGCTAGTATATTTTTAAGCATACAAAGGTTATTTTAAATGATAGTAATACATGTTTCTAACTTTAAAATAAATTTGACTTTTCCCTCATGGATTAATTCTTGTAGAACAAATAGTTGTAAAATAAAAAATAGAGTTCTTGATGGGGAGACAGACTGCCAAGACTTTGTCATAAATCTGGACAAAGGGGTGAGATAATCATCTTTTATACATACAAGCTAACCCGTCAATGATGTATGGCATTTTCTCGTGGCATTTTTTTCTTAATGGGTAGGAGACAAAGTATAAATCTGTCACCTTCAAATAACCGTAAATAGCGTTTTTCAGAAGAAACTTCAAATGAGGATTTTGTTAAATGGCAAGAACTGGTCAGTTGTCCTCCATTCTCCAGAGTAAATATTCTAAATGTAAACACTATATGTTCCTTAATCACTTTTTACTTTCATCTAGAAGTTCCTACACACCTTTTTGAGGACAAAACAGAAAAACTGGGGAAGTTTCCAAAAAGGCTGTGCTTTGTACAAAAAAGTCCACGTAATTAGCTAAACAAAACACCATGTTGCAACCGCTCATGTACTTGGTCTAATAAAAATTAAAAACAAAATTAGTACTGACTCCATGATATAGAGCGGTGCTTCTCAAACTGTGATATATGAGAATCGGGGGATCTTGTTAAGTGCAGACCCTGATTTATGAATTCTGGGATGGGGCCAGGGCTTCTGGAGCTCTAACAAGCTCACAGGTGAGACTGTGCTGATTCAGACCACATTCGAGGAGCAGAATCCTGGCCTGAGAGCCATTTTTATACTTCTGGAGCCTTGGATGAAGGCTGGGGTGGAAAGCCACATGCACATTGGAGACACTTCCCAAGGCCTTATTTACATGTCATTTGCATACCATTCATAGTGTTATATTTTTATAGATTAATTAATTAGTTTTTTTAATTTTGACTGTGCACTCAGCTTGCAGGATCTTAGTTCCCCGATTCGGTATTAAACATGGGACCTGGCAGTGAGTGTGGGGCGTTCTAACCCCTGGACAACCAGGGAATTCCCTGCTTATTACTTCTATTACCACCGGTTTGGCCAAACCGAAGTAGGCTGATTTAAGGGTCCAGTGGAGTCTAGGGGAGGGATTTGCTTGCTTGCTGCCACTTTGTTCCTGAAAGGTGCAGACATGAAGGGGGAGGAAAGATTGTCAGCTCGCATCCCCTCGACCTTCGTAGGAGCCCGGGGAAAATCTGAGGCCAGCTAACAGCCTGCGTGCTCACGCATTCCTGGGTGCTGGCGTGTGTAAGCCGCTTCCCGAGTGAGGCCCGCCGGGGCCCTGAACAGGCAGCCCCCAGTGGCCCGGAGACAACCGTCTGAGCTATGTCGGTGCTTCCAGAGCCGCGGGACTGCGGTCTCACTGAAGTGCTGCTGTCACAGCAGCTGTGAGCCGAGTGCTGGCGTTAGGCAGCGTGTGAAGGACCTGATCCTTCAGCTAATAAACTCATCTCAATAGCTTCCTGCCTCTGAAGAAAGTTTGGTTTGGAGCCCATCACCTAATACACACAGGCCTACTCCATTTCAGGACGACAGCCCTGCTCCTCGTGTGAGGTGTTATGATGGCATAACTGTGCTTAATGCTGAACAACTGCATTAAAAACAGGGCGAGCGTTCTGACCCCAGAGATGCCCATAAATGGGGTACTGCACGCCCATTCCTGAGCGCACGATCTGTCCTTCAGACGACACTGCTTTTTGGCAGGGGTCATTCCTGAAAACACTTTGGAGTCACAAGGACTAACCTCCCTGTGCTGAAAGATTATGGAAACCAAGATTTTTCCCCATTTGTGATCTTGTTGATTCAATAAGAGATAAATCATCATATCATTTGACTTCTTGTTAGTGTCACTTGTAACAAGAAAGTGTTGCTGTCTTGCCCTGTCTTACAAATTTGAGAGGACTTTGAAAGGTGAGAAGCACCTGCTTTGATCCTGGTAGTCTGTCACAAGAGAACTAACTACTCTTCGCAGTAAGCCTTGTTCCAGCCCTCTGCCACCAAGTCAACAGAGTTCTTATTACAAAATATCTTTAGGGTATGTATGAACCTAAGTCAATATGGTAGTCTGAAGCAGGGATTCCCCAACCTGCAGAATCTAATGTCTGATGACCTGGAGTAGAGCTAATGCAATAATAATAGACATAAAATGCACAATAAACATAATGCTCTTGAATCATCCCCAAACCATCATCACCCCCATCTGCGGAAAGCTGTTTTCCAAAAAACTGACCCCTGAGGCCAAAAGGCTTGGGACTGCAGTAAGGACCCTGCACAGAGAATCGGTTCAAAGCAGTTTAAGAAATAACGAGTTTAATAGAGAGTTAATCTTAGGAACAAAATGCTATATAACAGATTTGGTACGTTACAGCTAAAATATTTAAATCCTCTTAAAAGCGAATAGAAGGGTCCATGATCCAGTAATTACAATTCTTGGTATATATTTAAACAATAATTTGTTTAAATGACAACATTGAAATGTTTCATTACACGGCTCTTTATAACAGTGTAAACATGAAAATCACTCGTATGTCCATTCATGTAATGGAATCCTTTTCAGCAGTTAAGAAAGAAGTTACCAAGGTAAAAGGATCCCATGCAAAAATTATTATTGAATGATGAAAGGAAAACATAAATATTTGCACAGTGTGATCGCATTCTTCTGTAAAAGCACATAGAATACCCTGTGCTTTCTATTTTATACACAGAAATGCCATCTTCACACTGATGGGGTCAACATCAAACCGACAGTGGTTTCTTACGAAACCGTCTTGTGCAAGTGGCTCTTGAATCATATCTTCATGAGTCCACGAGACAACATCTCATAGGAATGAAGAAGTTGAATCTGGAGCCAGAATGCTTACATTTAAATCAGAGCTCTGCTATTTACTAAATATACCACATTGAAAAGTTACTTAAGAGCTCCTTGTGCTTCAGTTTCCTCCAATATGAGCTGGGGCTAAAGTACTTCCTTTAGAGAGCTTCTTAGAAAAGGACATCGGTCATCCTGTTTCTTTGAACCTAAGAGGTCACTGGGTTTCCCAGCTGGTGCCGGTGGTAAAGAACCTAGCTGCCAGCAGGAGACAGAATTCTGAGTTGTGGCTTCGATCCTTAAATTGAGAAGATCCCCTGGAGGAGAACATGGCAACCCACTCCAGTATTCTTGCCTGGAAAATCCCATGGACAGAGGACCCAGGCTATGGTCCGTAAGGCCGCAAAGAGTCAGACGTGACCGAACTGACTTAGCACAGACGCACGCAAGAGGTCATCAATTCTAAGATATGCTATCAAGACACATCATTAACTTCAAAGATGCCAAAAGAGGGAAAAATGATCATCATAAAATGGAAAAATATGTGTAAAGCATTTTTAAGGAGTACTTTATATATGTTGCTTAACATTGTGTTTTGAAATTGTCATTTATTGCTGTTATAGTTTCAATGAGTGAAATATTATGCATAAAATAAAGTGAGATAGACTGTAATAATCCATCTATGACTACAAAAGTAGGTTTATTTTGGGAAGCCATGAAACAGGCTACAACCACCTCCATGAATTATCTCCACAAGCAGGCAAACCAATGCCTCAGTTCCAAACATGAAGCAGCATCAGCGGAGTTAATTTTCTTAGGTTCATCCATTTCAAATCCCAATTCCAACAGCATCTGACACGCCAGCTCATGCATTCTACTGCAGGCCCCTTAAGAAAATCAGCTTTATTAACTAAGTACTAAAAATAGTTTATAATCCAGAGCAAACAAGAACTGTTACACAGCACAGCTGTGTTTTCCTTGAACCATTTCGGAGGCTCTCCAGAATCAATTATCACTAGTAGTCTGTTGTGCCTTACAGTCCCAGGGAAAGGTCAAGTTAAATTAATTAACTTTCAATAACTACCAAAGTCTGTACAACGCCACTGCCATCCTTCTAATCTAACACGTTTCTGGGAATGTGCGTGCTACCTGGCATCACTGGCTCAGAGGATGGGTCGTAGATGGAGGGCGTCTGCTCCTGAATTGATTTCCTTCGCGGATCAGCATTCCGAGCCACTGTGCTTTTGAGACCTGACTGCAGGCTGCAGTAGGAATTTGGGCAGAGTGTTTGCTGGGCTGGTTCTCAGCTTCACAGGGAGAGGAAGCGGGATAGCTGTTATAAGGCTTATTCCTATGCAAACAGAACATCCAAAACGACCTTGCTCATGGGGTCTGAGTGCTTTGCTGTCCTCCATGGGAAGCCTTGCCTTCGTCCTGCACAGGTCACACAGGACAGAACAAACCTGATCCCGTGACACAGAAAACCCCCCAGGACCCACAGTCATGGTGTTTTATTGCAAATGCAAATGGAACGTAGAAATTAAACTGAGCTTTAATTGTGTTAACAGTTCCTCTGAATTTTCCTCAGAGTGGGGAAAGGGTGGGAAAAAAATGCTCCTCTGGTTAATGGGCAAAGGCATAATGTAAATAGTGATTCTTTGGAAGATTAGCAATCCTGAAGAAAGCAATTAGAGGAAGAAACACCGTTTAGGCAGAAGGTAATGCTTAGTAGCTTGCAGCATGCTGTGGCTCCGCAGAATTTTATTTCCACATTAGATGGAATCCTTTCAAAGCTTTTTTTTTTTTTAACTACAAAATAGGAAAATTGAGTTTCCAATGATTTCAAATGATACCTAAAATCACATGAAATATGAGGAAACTTAACAAAACTCCTGAGTTATTTTCCACCTATGACTCATTGTAGAAGAGCTATTTTGTTCTTCATGTATACCCAGCTGGGCACAATGCCTGGGATATAGTAGGTGTTCGATAAATGGAATAAGCATTAGTTACTTGAAAGGATAAATGAATGGAAAGAGTAACCCTCATTAGAGACAACATATATTGTTTTCTTTCATTGTCTTGAAGACAAATGCTTAATTAATTTGTATTAATAGCTGAATGAAACATTTAAGTGGCCGGGGATTCTTCACTGGTCCATGCTGAATTACTTTGTCTATCCCATTTCATCCAGGCAGAAGGAGATGATCGCTGTGTAGCTCCCCTAGAAATAAGTGATAGGACAGAGAGGAGGGATCCCCGGATTTGAAATAAAAACTTTTGCCACTATCAAAATACATGTTTTGGTAAATCATATACATTTTCTGTCCCTTATTTTTTTTTTTGCTTTTATTTTCACATTTATAAAATGAAAACAGTATGTATTCATGATATCTCAGCATAAACTGAATACTTTATGTGTGAATAATTTTTGAAATACTATAAAACAAGACTTCTCAAACCATGTATGATGAAGGATCTGCTTTTTATCTCTTGGTTTTTAACTTCCAATCCGTTGAAAATGGAGACTTTTAAATCTGCACATGTTCATGTGACCCTAATGTTAAGTTGATGTCAAGGATTTAAACACTTCCTTTCTGTTTCTTCCTTATCTTAAAGCAGAGCAGTAGGAAATGGCTAACTAATCATCCAGGGTCTCCCACAGTTGACTCTTTGAGTTGTTGTTATTGAGTTGAGCTATTAAGTCGTGTCTGACTCTTTTGCAGCCCCGTGGACTGTAGCCTGCCAGGCTCCGCTGTCCATGAGATTTCCCAGGCAAGAATACAGGAGAGGGTTGCCATTTCTCTCTCCAGGAGATCTTTCTGGCCCAGGGATCGAGCCCGAGTCTGCTGCAGTGGCAGCTGGATTCTTTACCCCTGAGCCACCAGGGAAGCTGCTTTGCAAGCAGCGGTGCTGTGATCGTCTGCACAGATGGAACGGGGATGACGACGAGGACAAGATGATGGGACCGTGAAAACGACATTGCCGCTCTTACTCAGACTGGACCCGTGGTTGGTGATCAAAGGCTGGACCAGTTTGCGCGGGTTGAGGGGGAAGGGAGAGGCTTTGCATGTGTGAGGAAGCCTGAGCACAGATGAGCTGAGAGCCGCGGGCGCCATGAAGACCATCTCACAGTGGAGCAGGTCGGATGCCTGTGGAAATGACTGCAGGGTGAGATCTTGGAAGACATGTTGACCTTACGGGTAAGCAATAGACTTGAAGGGGTATTGAGAGATGCCACACTTGGCAACTTTGGAAGCGATATAGTGAAGGTGGAATTCAGTTTAATATTCAAGCCATGAAGTGAAAAGGGTCTAAACTAGAGTGACTAAGGTGGGATCCAAAAGGAATGAATGGATGCCAGAAATGCAATGAAGGATGCACTGAAGGGAGCTGTGACCTGTTGGGACGATAGATGAGAGTGAAAAAAAACTGGCTTAAAACTCAACATTCAAAAAACAAAGATCTTGGCATCTGGTCCCATCCCTTCATGGCAAATAGATGGGGAAACAATGGAAATAGTGACAGACTGTATTTTCTTGGACTTCAGAATCACTGAGGATGGTGACTGCAGTCATGAAATTAAAGGACACTTGCTCCTTGGAAGAAAAGCTATGACCAACCTAGACAGCATATTAAAAAGCAGAGACATCCCTTTGTCAAGAAAGTTTCATATAGTCAAAGGTATGGTTTTTTCAGTAGTCATGTATAGATGTGAGATTTCGACCATAAAGAATGCTGAGTGCAAAAGAATTGATGCTTCTGAACTGTGGTGTTAGAGAAGATTCTTGAGAGTCCCTTGGACTGCAAGAAGATCACACCAGTCCATCCTAAAGGAGATCAACCCTGAATGAAGATTCATTGGAAAGGCTGATGCTAAAGCTCTAATACGTTGGCCACCCGATTCAAAGAGCCAACTCATTGGAAAAGCCCCTGATGCTGGGAAAGATTGCGGACCTGAGGATAAGGGGGCGACAGGGGATGAGATGACTGGATGGCATCACCAACCCGATGGGCACGAGTTTGAGAGGCTCTGGGAGATGGTGAAGGACAGGGAGGCCTGGCGAGCTGCAAAGAGTTGAACACGACCGAGCGCCTGAACAGCAGAGAAACACGCAGAACAGCCTTGACTTGCACGAGTCCATTTATATGTGGTTTTGTTTTCAATAAATGCGTGCCACGCTGCTACAGGGCCCCCCAGTGGCACTAGTGGTGAAGCGCCTGCCCGCCAATGCGGGAGACATGGGAGACATGGATTCGCTCTGGGAGAGAAGGTCCCCTGGGAGGGGGCATGGCGCCCACTCCAGTGTCCTTGCCTGGAGAGTCCCTCGGACAGAGGAGCCTGGTGGGCCACAGTCCACGGGGTCACGCAGAGGCAGACATGACCGTGTAGCTTAGCCTTCGCGCACGCTAGCACATGTTCCATAGCTGCTTGACCCCGTGGATGTGGAACCCAGTGTGGAGGGCCACCCGCCCAGTTATAATGGGGATTTTGGACAGTTTGGAGGGCAGACACCCTTAATCCCCTGTGCTGTCCATGGGTCAGTGGTAGAACAGTGTATGTGTGTGCATGTGTAAAGCTAAAAGATTTTTCATTCGGATTATTGATAGCCATTTTAAATTTTAAGTTGACAGTAATAAGTATTTTTTTTTTTTTTATTAGTAAACTTTACTTTCCAGAAGTTTTAGATCTGAAGAACCATTGAGCAGATTTGTTGTTGTTATTGTTTAGTCACTAAATCGTGTCCAGCTCTTTTGCAGTCCCCATGGATGGTAGTCCACCAGGCTCCTCTGTCCATGGGATTCTCCAGGCAAGGATACTGGAGAGGGTTGCCATTTCCTTCTCCAGGGGATCTTCCTGACCCAGGGATCAAACCCGGGTCTCCTGCATTGGAAGGCAGATTCTCTACCCCTGAGCTACCAGGGAAGTCCATCAAGCAGATAGTATAGCAGATTCCCAGGTTTCCCCCCCTACACAGATACAGTTTTCCCGATATCAACCTGTTGTATCAACATAATACTTGGTTGCAATTAATGAACCAAAGGTGATACTTTAACTGAAATCCACAGCGTACATTAAGTTTCACCGTGTGACCCACAGAGTGTGGAGCAATGCATGACGTGTATTCATCATTACAATATCACACAGATGGTTTTACCACGTTAAAAATTCCCTGTGCCTCACTTATTCATCTGTTTTCACGTGCCTGAGAATTCCCAGTAACCTATTGTTTGTGCCTTTATTTTAAAGAATGCCATAAAGTTAGTATCACACAAAATGTAGTGTGTTGTTTAGTTTCTTTCACTTAGCAATATGCATGTAAGTTTCCTCTATGTTTCTAATGACTTAACGGCTCACTTCTTTTATTCACTGAATAATATTCCATTGTATGTATGTACCACAGTTTGCTTATTAATTCAGTTCTAGAAGGGCATCTTTGTCACTTATAGATTTTTGGAGTTATTAATAAAGCTCTCTGCAAGTTTTTGTATGGACATAAGTTTTCAGTGAACTGAGTAAATATATAAGAATGTGATCACTGGATCATATGATAAAGACTATATTTAACTCTTGAGAGTCCCTTGGACAGCAAGGAAATCAAACCCATAAATTCTAAAGGAAATCAACCCTGAGTATTCATTGGAAGGACTGATGCTGAAGCTGAGGGTCCAATAAGTTGGCCGCCTGATGTGAAGGGATGAGTTATTCCAGTAAGACTGTGATGCTGGGAAAGATTGCAGGCAAAAGGAGCAGGGGGTGGCAGAGGATGAGATGGTTAGGTAGCATCACCAAGTCAATGGACATGAATCTGGGTAACTCTGGAAGCTAGTGAAGGACCGAGGAGTGACATGCTGCAGTCCATGGGGTCACAGTGAGTCTGACATGACTGAGTGACTGAACAACAAGAACGCATTTAACTTTGTAAGAAACTACCACACTTTATGGACATGTGACTGTACTATTTTACAGCCCCACCAGCAATGAATTCTTGTTGCTCTACATTCTCACCAGAAGTTGCTATTGTCAGATTTGGGGATTTTTAGCCATAATAATAGGTGTGTAGGTGTAACTCACTGTGGTTTTACTTTGCAATTTCCTAATGACTTGATATTCAGTGTTTTGCATACACTTATTAAGCATCTAGATCCCTTCTCTATTGAGATGTCTGTTCAGCTCCTTTGTCCATTTGTAATCAGGTTGTTTGTTTTCTTATTGTTGAATTTTAAATTTTGTGTATTTGGATACAAATCCTTTAATGGATATGTGTTCTGTAAATATCTTCTCCAGTTTGTGGCTTGTCTTTTAATTCTTTGAACAGTGTATTTGAAACAGCAGACATTTTAAAAATTTTGACAAAGTCCAATTTATTTTTTCTTTCATGAATCACCCTTTTGCTACCTAAAATTTAGTCCTCAAATCTATAGTCCCTACATGATCTGTTATGTTATTTTATAGTTTTGCATTTTACCTTTATGTTTAGGATCCATTTTGAAATGACTTTTGTAAAAGTGGTATGGTTAGAATCTCGATTCATGCTTTTTTGCATGTTGCTTTTCAGCTGCATCAGTTGCATTTGCCACAGGACTCTGTTCTCCACTGAATTGCCGTCACCCCTCCATCAAAGATTAACTGTGTGTGCATGTGTGTCTGTTTCTGGGGTCTATTTATTGCATGTCATTTATCTATGTGTCTATTTTTTCACCCAGTCCAAGCTGCCATGATTACATAGACTTTATTATGTATCTTGGATTTAGTATGTCAGTGTGGTGGACAGGGAGGCCTGGCGTGCTGCGATTCATGGGGTCGCAAAGCGTCCGACACAACCGAGCGACTGAACTGAACCAAACTGAACCGATATACCTGTATAAATCACTGTACCTTGAAGTATGTCAGCCCTTCAACTTTGTTCTTCTTCAGTATCCTATTGACCCCTGTGGGTCTTTTTTCTCTCCATGTAAACTTTCAAATCAGTTTGACAGTATCAGACAAATGAGTTGCTGGGATTTTAATTGAGATGGTGCCATACTCCTAGTTCAGGTTGGGAAGAAATGACATCTTAGTAGTATTTCATCTCGCTGTCCACATTGCTCCTTTTATGCAGTTAGACTTTTCTGTCATCGGAGAGTGTGGTCTTCCGCATGTAGATCTTGCACACAGAGCTAGCTTTATCCTTATGTATATCTTTGTTGTTACCCTTGTTATTAATATAAAGGGCACTGTGTTTTAATTTAAAAGTCCAACTGTTTCCCACTGGTGGGTAGGAAAGCGAATAACTTTTGTATATTACCCTTGTATCCTGTCATCTTATCATAATAGTTGATTTACTCCTAAGAGTTTGTCTTTGCTTTCTTTTGTTTCATTTCAGTCAGTTCCTTGGGATTTTCTGCATCAACCACGTCATCTGAACGTAAAGACATAAACATAAAGCTTTGTTTCTTCTCTGCCAATGTGTATGTTTTATTTCCTTTTCTTGTCTCATTGTGTTAGGTAGGTCTCCCAGGATTTACTAACTGAATAGAACTGGGAAAAACGGAACTTGTCTTGTTCCTGACCCTAGTGGAAAAGCTACCCCTTAAGCTCATTATCTTTTCTCACCGTTAAGTCTGGTGTTAACTATTGGGTTTCTTGCAGATTTTATCAATTTGATGAAATTCTTCCCTATTTTCAGTTTCCTTACAGTTTTTATTGATGGATGTTATATATTTTCAAATGCTTTTCTGCATTTTTTGATATGATCATCTGATTTTTTTCCTCTATGGCCTGTTGATGCAATAGATTATATACATTGATTTTGAATGACTAGCCTTGTGAACCAAATCTCATTTGCTCGTGATGTATAATTCTTTTGTATATGCTGTTGGATTCAATTTAATAAGTTTTTTGAGAATTTTTGCAGCTAATTTTATAAGACAGTCATCTACAGTTTTTCTTTCTTTTAATGTCTTTGTCCAGTTTTAGTGTTAGGGAGATCTTTATCACATGGGATGAGTTACAGACTTTCTTGTTTCTGTTCTCCAGAAGAAATTTTAGAGAACAGGAATCATTTTTTCATAAATGTTTGGTATACTTCACCAGTGAACCCAGCAAGCATGGTGCTTTCTTTTGGAAAGTTAGGCTTGGTTAGCTGTGCATTTTTCTTTGGGGGACTTTTGGCCATGTATGTGTTTCAGCAGAGTGGTAATTTCATCTAAATTATCAAATTTGTGGGCATAGAGTTGTTCATCATACTCTTTTATTTTCATTTTTATCCATGTAGGAGACAATATTTCTGATAATAGAAATTTGTGTCTTCTCTTTTTTTTTTCCCCTGGATAGCCTGACTAGAGAATAACCAATTTTAATGATGTTTTCAAAGAATGAAGTTTCAATTTTGATTTTATTCTTTTGATTTCCTGTTTTCAATGCAAGTAATTTCTAATTTTATTATTTCTTCTCTCTGTTTGCTTTTGGGTTGTATCGACACTGCTTCCTAGTTTTCTAAAGTGGAAGATTCAGATTCAGTTGCTCAGTCGTGTCTGACTCTTTCCAACCGCAGGGACCACAGCACGCCAGGCCTCCCTGTCCATCACCAACTCCCAGAGCTTGCTCAAACTCATGTCCATGGAGTCGGTGATGCCATCCAACCATCTCATCCTCTGTCATCCCCTTCTCCTCCCCCTTCAAACTTTCCCAGCATCAGGATCTTGTCCAATAAATCAGTTCTTCGCATCAGTTGGCCAAAGTATTGGAGTTTCAGCTTCAGCATCAGTCCTTTCAATGAATATTCAGGACTGATTTCCTTTACGAATGACCAATTGGATCTCCTTGCAGTCCAAGGGACTCTCAGGAGTCTTCTCCAACACCACAGCTCAAAAGCATCCATTCTTCTGCGCTCAGCTTTCTTTATAGTCCAACTCTCACATCCATACATGACCACTGGAAAAACCATAGCCTTGACTAGACGGACTTTTGTCAGCAAAGTAGTGTCTCTGCTTTTTAATATGTTGACTAAGTTGGTCATAGTTTTCTTCCAAGGAGCAAGCATCTTTTAATTTCATGGCTACAGTCACCATCTGCAGTGATTTTGGAGCCCCCCAAAGATAAAGTCTGTCACTGTTTCCATTGTTTCCCCATCTATTTGCCATGAAGTGATGGGACCGGATGCATGATCTTAGTGTTCTGAATGTTGAGCTTTAAACCAACTTTTTCACTCTCCTCTTTCACTTTCATCAAGAGTCTCTTTAGTTCTTCTTCACTTTCTGCCATAAGGGTGGTGTCATCTGCATATCTGAGGTTATTGATATTTCTCCCGGCAATCTTGATTCCAACTTGTGCTTCTTCCAGCCCAGCATTTCTCATGATGTGCTCTGCATATAGGTTAAATAAGCAGGATGACAATCTACAGCCTTTACATACTCCTTTCCGTATTTGGAACCAATCTGTTGTTCCATGTCCAATTCTAATTGTTGCTTCTTGACATGCATACAGATTTCTCAGGAGGCAGGTCAGGTGGTCTGGTATTCCCATCTCTTTAGGAATTTTTCAGTTTGTGGTGATCCATACAGTCAAAGGCTTTGGCATAGCCCATAAAGCAGAAGTAGATGTTTTTCTGTAACTCTCTCGCTTTTTCGATGATCCAACGGATGTTGGCAATTTGATCTCTGGTTCCTCTGCCTTTTCCAAATCCAGTTTGAACATCTGGAAGTTCACAGTTCATGTACTGTTGAAGCCTGGTTCGGAGAATTTTGAGCATTACTTTGCTAGCATGTGAGATGCGTGAAATTGTGCTGTAGTTTGAGCACTCTTTGGCATTGCCTTTCTTTGGGATTGGAATGACAACGGACCTTTTCCAGTCCTGTGGCCACTGCCGAGTTTTCCAAATTTGCTGGCATATTGAGTGCAGCACTTTCACCACATCAGCTTTTAGGATTTGAAATAGTTCAGCTGGAATTCCATCACCCTCACTAGCTTTGTTCGTAGTGATACTTCCTACGGCCCACTTGACTTCGAATTCCAGGATGTCTGGCTCTAGGTGAGTGATCACACCATCGTGATTATCTGGGTCATGAAGATCTTTATTGTACAGTTCTTCTGTGTATTCTTGCCACCTCTTCTTAATATCTTCTGCTTCTGTTAGGGCCATACCATTTCTGTTCTTTATTCTGCCTGTTTTTGCATGAAATGTTCCCTTAGTGTCTAATTTTCTTGAAGAGATCTCTAGTCTTTCCCATTCTATTGTTTTCCTCTATTTCTTTGCATTGATGACTATGGTGGGTTAATTGACGACCTCCACCAAGAGGACTTATGCTGCACCCAGAAACCCCTCCACACCCCCGAAGCAGACCACTGCTGACCCGCACCTCCTCAGGAGACACCCAGACACAGTCTGTCTCAGTCTCTGTGGGGTCTCTGGGTCCTGGTGCACACAAGGCTTGTTTGAGCCTCTGAGCGTCTCTGGTGGGTCTGAAGTTTGCTTCTAAACGTGATTTTGCCCCTCCTACCATCTTGCTGGAGCCTCTCCTTTGCCCTTGGACGTGGGTATCTCCTCAAATTCACTCCAGCACTGAGCAGCAGATGTGGGGTTCCAAATTTAATATAAATAATCTAAATTAAATTAATCTAAATAAATTTAGGTTAATTATTAACTAACCTAATTAACTAAGTTGATCTAATAAATAATTTAAATTAATTTAGATTAATTATTTGCATTATTAATAAAACAATGTAAATAATCTTAATTAGATTACTAATTTTATAATTAGAAAATCTAAATTAGATTATTAATTAAAATTTAATTATTCAACTTAATCAATTTTATTTAATAATAAATTATTAATCATAAATATTATTATAATAATCAATATTTATTTATATGTTTATATATAATAATAAATAACAAATATATATTTATATATAAATAAATAAACAATAAATTTAATTAATTTAATTAAATTCAATTTAATAAATTAATTTAATTAAATAAAATTAATTAAAATTAATAATCTAATATCATTTTAGTGGAAGATTAGATTTTCAAATTAATTTTTTTTTCTTTCCTACTATAGGCCTTCACTGCTATAGAATTGGAGCAAAAAGTTCAGCAGAGTCCAGACTTTAGCTGAGCAAAGTCAGGATGGTCAGGACCGCCACTCCATCCCCCCCTGGGTGGGGACCTTTCTTCCTGCAGAGCTCTAGGATGTGCTCTCAGATCTGTTTCTTGAGGGTTGAGGGCTGTGCCCTGAAGCTGCACTACAGTCTCTTGCCTGCTACTTCCTTGCTTCTTCATTACTTAAGATCTTTAATTACTGAGAGTTGTTCAAGGGCAAGCCTTGTAGTCAGGCTTAGATTACAAAGTGGCTTAGGCCAGAACAGGTTCTCTTATGTCAAGAAAGCCAATCCTGGTTTACTTTCTCCGGGAAACCCCTACCCTATCTGCTTACGCTACTTTTTACATGAATCACACATATGTATGCTTTGAAGTTTTATTCAGGTTTGCTAGCAGTAAGAATGTATTTATTTAATGGTAAATTGATTTATCTACCCTGTAGAAATGCACCCATATCTTGAATGCAGTCTTTGATTACCATGATGAAACCACAGCTAGGGTTGTCCTTTTTTAAGGGCTAACATCTAAATAAAAATAAATAGCACGGAGGAATTCGTCTCTGTATAGCCTGCCCAGCATGCATGGACATTTTAAATTACAGCTGATAAAAAGGGTCAACGTGCTGAGCCATACTTATTGAAAACTGTGATCTTGGTCAGGAATGATGTTGAAAGCTCAGCCTGTGTGCACCAGTACTGAATTAAATTTCAAAGACAGAGTTTTGGGTGAAGTAGAAAACAAGAGCTTTACTGCATTGCCTGGCAAAGGCGGACACAGCAGGCCCCTGTCTTCAAAATTCTGTGTTGCAACCCAAGACGATCTGATGAGGGGCTTTGTACCCGGGGGGCTTCCCGGAAAAGCTCAAACAGTAAAGCGTCTGCCTCCAATGTGGGAGACCTGGGTTCCATCCCTGATTGGGAAGATCCCCTGGAGAAGGACATGGCAACCCACGCCAGTGTTCTCGCCTGGAGAATCCCATGGACAGTGGAGCCTGGTGGGCTGCCATCCCCTGGGTCCCAGAGAGAGGGACTGATGCTTTGTAGCGGTGGTTCGGGGGCGGGATTGCTGATAAGCTTAGGGTGTGAGCAGGGCCTCCACTCCTCTAGTATGGTCTGGGAATCTTCTCGATGAGCTGCTTGTTTGCTTTAAAGTAGCCTCAAGTGGCCTTCCTCTGGCATGAAGACCACTAACGTCTATGTGCATCCCTTGGGGTGGACCCAGGACCCGCCCTGAGGCTGCGGAGCTGTTTCCTGTCTGCTCCTCCCTATACTTGGCATCCCTGAGTGGGTAGCCTTTCCCTTCTCCAGGGGATCTCCCAACCCAGGGATGGAACCCAGGTCTCCTGCATCACAGGCGGATTCTTTACCATCTGAGCCATCAAGGAAACCCTCTTCCCTTCCCAGATTGTTTTGAATTTGCCCTTTGGGACTGAGGGAAGGTGATGGAGGCTGGAGTCATGAAACATGAGCCCGAAAGTCTTCCATGGCCAGGAGCTCCACAGGGTCCTGTTTGATTTTAGAAAGAATATAAACTTCCTATGTGGAGGAATTATTGCAAAAATATTGAACTCTCTACCACTGACATGTCCTTTAAATTTGCAGCTGTAAATTATCTAGGGAATATTTTGGGGTTGACTATTCAGATTTAAAATTGGGAATGTGTATTCTGTACACTTGACTTTGTTTTAATTCCACAAAGGCATATATAATCAGTGTCTTTTTTGTTTTATTGCTTTTACTTACAAACCTTCTTTTACCAATTTTGACCTTATCTGTTTTCATCTAAGGTAAAGGGAAATTTGCCCTAATCCTAAATTGCAATTCTTTTTTTTAATAAACCCACATCTTTTCATTGAACAGCTTTTGATACTCTGCTCTGGGAACAAAGTACTGAAATAATATCTTAGGTTGGTTCTGATGCTGACAACTTGGCCCCTGTGCACCAGTGCCAAATTGAGTCTCAGAAACAGAACTCTGGGTGAAGTAGAAAAGAGAGCTTTATTGCTTTGCCAGGGGAAGAGGGACGTAGCAGGCTCCTGCCCTCAACTATGTGCCCCAACCTGGGGAGGGCATTTATAAAGGGATTTGTAACAGTGGTTCCAAGGTGGAGTTACTCATAAGATGAGGTTGGGTACAGGGTTTGCACTTTGTTAATCTCATCAGGAGCATAACTGAAGGCTGAGGGCTGAAGAATTGATGCTTTTGAACTGGGGTGTTGGAGAAGACTCTTGAGAGTCCCTTGGACTGCAAGGAGATCCAACCAGTCCATCCTAAAGGAGATCAGTCCTGGGTGTTCATTGGAAGGACTGATGCTGAAGCTGAAGCTCCAATACTCTGGCCACCTGTGTGAAGAGCTGACTCATTTGAAAAGACCCTGATGCTGGAAAAGATTGAAGGCAGGAGGAGAGGGGACGACAGAGGATGAGATGGTTGGATGGCATCATGTGAGTTTGAGCAAGCTCTGGGAGTTGGTGATGGACAGGGAGGCCTGGCGTGCTGCAGTCCGTGGGGCCGCAGAGAGTCAGACACGGCTGAGCGACTCAGCAGCAACCCGCTCTCAGGCCTCGCTCTCCTAGTCTTGACGCCCTTCTCTGCTTTTCTGGCCCCTTTAATCTTGGCTGCTCTTCCTCTGATTATTCCCTGTTCACATCTGCCCTTTGGAGCTCAGGGAAGGTCAGGGAGACTTGAGTCTTGCAAAAGCCTTCTTGAGTCTACAAAAAGGCTTCTGTGCCCAGTATTCCAACAGGGTCCTCTTAGCTTTCACTAAAAGGCTTAACTTTCTGTTTTATAGTATAAGAATCTAATCTGGATTTAAAATAGGGAACATTAACAAATTACTATAATACATACAAAATTTCTTTTTCTCTTTATATAGCCTCAAAAGCTAAGAATGTTATGCAATCTTTCTCCCTTAAGAGTACATCTGAAATGTATCATTAAGAACATGCATTACTTCTTCAGCCTGTATTTAGCTTGTCAGTTGTTCTTTATTAATCCCTCAGACTGTAGCTTAATGACGCTTGTTCAAGTTAGTAGATTTGGCTGAACTGCAAACCTGACAATATCAGGGTTGCTCTCCAAATGTGGTATATACTCTTGCTTTAGGAGAGGTAACTTTGTGGGAGGTAGAGACATCCCCTGTGGAGGAGAGATTTAATATGAAGGTTTGTGATAATTTCTATGGACATTAGAACTAATAACAATGACTATAATGATAATAAAAAACATGAGTTGATGACTTCGTGTTCGGGAAGTTGACAATAGAATGCATGTATATCGCCTCTGAAGAGGGTTTCAAGTCTCATCCAGCTCTTACACTGTTTAACATTGCACCCCTGCCTTGTCAAAATGCACCTACCCACTAGCACAGAATGGTAGTCTTTAAATGAGACGATAAAGCAATCTCTTTCTGTTACCGTAATCTACGTGCTAATGAGTTTTATAACGTCGTTTCTGGTCCCTCAAACCATTGTTATGAAGCACACAACTTTCGTAGAAGGGAAAACAAGCCCTTTAAATGTAAAATAGTAATAATAAACTCCAACTGAAATAGAGGTAAAATGAATCTTGTTATTTTTCATAATTCTTGTGTGCTGATGTTGTGATCTTTTAATGTTCCGTATTTTAGGCAATCTATAGACTATGAAAGAACCTAAAACTTCACCTCTGAAAATGAAGTTTTATTTAGGAATGTATGGTTTGCCTTGAGCATCTATGTAACAGATGGATAACATGTCCACAAGGAACTAAGAATGCAGTTAAAGAAAGTATTACTGTAATTGAGAACACCCATTGTTCAGGTAAAAATATACCATCTTCTGTTAAGCTCTTCAGAGGCTGAGAAAATAGTTTTACTTGGCATCTGATATACATGTGCGGAATGAAGAGCTTTACCTGACTGTGGTTTGTTAAATAAACATTTTGGACTAATGACAGCATATTTAGAATTAACTTAAATGGCAAAGAAAAAAAAATGTCTAATCAGGTTACCAAGCAATTCCGGAAAATGGCAAAACGGCTCCTTTAAAAGGAATGGTAAGAAGAAAAACGCAGTGGAGGAAGAGAAACAAGTATATTGTTAGTATACTGAATTTACAAAAATACACTGAAGGCCATGTGTTACTGTGGATGAAAGATTAGTGTGTGCATGATGGGCTTTTAATTGTCATTATTGCTTCTTTCCTGTTAATTGATTGTTCCTGCTGTGTTGAATTCTAAGTGCCTTGGAGCAGGTATGCACCAGATTGTCTTGTGTCCAGTCCAATTCTTCACATGAGGGATGTACGCATCCTTCATGTATGCAGTTACCACGGAAGTCTTCACCTGACACATCATGCAGTTTTACCTTAACTTCTAACATATCTGTGTTGACTCTACACATTTTGGCATAGTTATAAATTCTACAATATCGAAACTTGAGGATCTTTGACCCTATTGATTGCTAGGAGATAGTTACACTCCTTTGACCTAAAACTATATTTTAGGCTCTTCCTATTAGGTGGCCAAAGCATTGGAGCTTCAGCATCAGCCCTTCCAATGAACATTCAGGACTGATTTCCTTTAGGATTGACTGGCTGGATCTCCTTGCAGTCCAAGGGACTCCCAAGAGTCTTCTCCAGCCTTCAGGCCTTCAGTGTATTTTTGTAAATTCAGAATATTAACAATATACTTGTTTCTCTTCCTCCACTACGTTTTTCTTCTTACCATTCCTTTTAAATGAGCCACATTGCCATTTTCAGGCTTTGTTTGGTAACCTTATTAGACATTTTTTTTTTTGCCTTTTAAGTTAATTCTAAATGAACGACAATTTGGAGAAGACTGGAGAATAAAGAACAATTTGAAAGTATCAATTCTTCAGTGCTCAACCCTCTTTATGATCCAACTCTCACATCCGTACATGACTACTGGGAAAACCATTACTTTGGCTATATGGACCTGTGTTGGCAAAGTGATGTCTCTGCTTTTTAATACACTGTCTAGATTTGTCTTTGGGCTTCCTGGTGGCTCAGATGGTAAAAAATCTGCCTGCAATGCAGGAGACCTGAGTTCAATCCCTGGGTCAGGAAGATCCCATAGAGAAGGAAATGGCAGCCCACTCCAGTATACTTGCCTGGAGAATCCCATGGACAGAGGAGCCTGGTGGGCCACAGTCCATGGGGTCGCACAGAGTCAGACATAGCAGAGCCACAAGTTGGTCATAACTTTCCTTCCAAGGAGCACGTGTCTTTCATTTTCATGGCTACAGTCACCATTTGCAGTGATTTTGGAGCCCAAGAGATTAGACCCCGTCACTGCTTCCACTTTCTATTCGGTAGAGAACACTTCTGAAGCTAGGCCCTTGGAACACCCTTCGGTGGTTTGAACAGTGTTCATGCTTTTCCTCCTTAATATCCTAAAGTAACAAAAGAAAGTATCTTTGGTTTTTTGTTGTTGTTGTTGTATTCTGTCAGAAGCCTCGCATAATTCTCAGCAAAGTTAGTAGCCTGGCGACAGTTAGTAGTCAGGGAGCATTAATTGAATTGAAGTGAATTGAATTTTAGTGAAAACTGATCTCTAGCTTCTCCAAAATATTAATACATAGGATCCAATTCTCTTAAATCAACTTACAATAATTTGTGAACATTACAATTCCCTGCTGAAGCTCTGTGTTTCCTGTAAAGATTCATACCACATTCTTCTGTATGTCAAAACAGTACATGCACAGGACCTTAAAAATAACTGGCATTTAATTTCAGTTAAATAAATTCATAAACATATATGGCAGATGAGCATTTTGTAGTTGGATTTAACAATAATATACATGTACTCGCATAAAGGTTTAACGACTGTGTCATAACTCTCCCTTCTGGACACTAGCTAGAACAAAGCTGCGGTATGAGGTCCCAGCTGACAAAAATCTTACAACAGTGGGCCTAATAATAATATACGGATATTTGTCTCTGAACAGATAACCAGGAGAGAATGTGTGGGAAGGAGTTCTTTATTATGGATGATACATATCAAGAAATAGGCTCTTTAGGTTCCAGTAAAATGATAATTAAGGAGGAGAAAACTGAAGTGTGTGTGGTAGAAATAAAACCCTTGTTTGGAGTGGCCATGTACTCACTTTCTGCTTAATTATCTAGGTGTAAAATTATATAATTATCATGAACAGGGGACTACAAATTATGCCCCATGGGCCAAAGCTCACCTACTGCGTATTTTGTAAATAAAATGAACGGCTGCACGGCCACACTCACTTATGTATAAACTGTCTAGGTATGCTTTCAGTGAAGCAGCAGAGTTGGAAATCTGCAACAGAGATTGCAGGACTCAAAGGCTTAAAATATTCTCTGGCTCTACAGTAAAGAGTACCGACTGCTTATCATGAAAATCAAATGAATAACAAGTGTTCGTTCCTTAACAGAATCTAGTGCATAGCAACTCTTCAAAAATGTTATATCTACCTATCCATAAGTCTTAGAGCAGGAAATGGCAACCCACTCCAGTATTATTGCCTGGGAAATTCCATGGTCAGAGGAGCCTGGCGGGCTACAGTCCATGGGGTCAGAAAGAATAGGACACGACTGATGACTAAGCCCAGCAGGGCATACACATATATACTTAAGAATTTTAGTGCATGTATGTAATATTGAAAGTTTAGCAAATATTTCCTACTATTCATTATACTCTGGTTTTGTGGGAGATTAAGTTTATCGTTTAAGGCTGTGCTGTCCAATACAGTGGCTAAAAGCCACAGGGAAATTCGCTCAGCCGTGTCTGATTCTTTACAACCCCATGGACTGTAAATTCTGTCCATGGAATTCTCCAGGCCAGAACACTGGAGTGGGTAGCCTTTCCCTTCTCCAGGGGATTTTCCCAACCCAGAAATTGAACCAGGCTCTCCTGCATTGCAGGCGGATTCTTTCCCAGCTGAGCTACCAGGGAAGCCCACAGGGGATTATTTAAATTTAAATTACTTAAACAAACATAAAGTCCAGTTCCTTAGGTGCAATAATAAAACTCTAAAAGTACAAAAACCACATATGACTACTTATTATACAGAAGAGATATAGACAATTTCTATCAACCCAGAAATTTCTACTGGTCCAGCTCTGTTCTACTCTCTCAAAAAACACTAAAAGTAAGTGTGTTGAGGTTTTTTCCTATTAAAATTTATTTCCTCTTGGCATTAAGTGAGAAATTTACAGATATTGCAATAAGCTAATGAAATAACATAACATTTTAAAAATAGACATTGATCTATATGCCTTTCTAGTAGAGCGTTGATAAATACCTAAAAACTAGAGATTTAAATCCTAAAAGATGATGCTGTGAAAGTGCTGCACTCAATATGCCAGAAAATTTGGAAAACTCAGCAGTGCCCAGAGGACTGGAAAAACTCAAGTTTCATTCCAATCTCAAGGAAAGGAAATGCCAAAGTATGTTCAAACTACTGCACAATTCCACTCATCTCACATGCTAGGAAAGTAATTCTCAAAATTCTCCAATTCAGGCTTCTAAAGTACGTGAACCAAGAACTTCCAGATGTTCAAGCTGGATTTAGAAAAGGCAGAGGAACCATAGATCAAATTGCCAACATCCGTTGGATCATCAAAAAATCAAGAGACTTCCAGAAAAATATCTACTTCTGCTTTATTGACTACACCAAAGCCTTTGACTGCGTGGATCACAACAAACTGTGGAAAATTCTTTAAGAGATGGGAGTACCAGACCACCTTACCTGCCTCCTGAGAAACCTATTTACTGATCAAGAAGCAACAGTTAGAACTGGACATGGAACAACAGACTGATTCCAAATAGGTAAAGGAGTACGTCAAGGCTATATATTGTCACGCTGCTTATTTAACTCATATGCAGATTACATCATGCGAAATGCTGGGCTGGATGAAGCACACGCTGGAATCAAGATTGCAGAGAGAAATATCAATAGCCTCAGATACCCAGATGACACCACACTTATGGCAGAAAGCAAAGAGGAACTACAGAGCGTCTTGATGAAAGTGAAAGAGGAAAGTGAAAAAGTTGACTTAAAACTCAGCATTCAAAAACTAAGATCATGGCATATGGTCCCTTCACTTCATGGCAAATAGATAGGGAAACAATGGAAACATGGACAGACTTTTCTTGGGCTCCAAAATCACTGCAGATGGTGACTGCAGCCATGAAATTAAAAGATGCTTGCTCCTTGGAAGAAAACTATGATGAACCTCGTCAGCATATTAAAAAGCAGAGACATTACTTTGCCAACAAAGGTCCATCTAGTCAAAGCTATTGTTTTTCCAGTAGTCATGTATGGATGTGAGAGTTGGACCATAAAGAAAGCTGAGGACCAAAGAATTTATGCTTTTGAACTGTGGCACTGGAGAAGACTCTTGAGAGTCCCTTGGGCTGCAAGGAGATCCAACCAGTCAGTCATAAAGGAAATCAGTCCTGAATATTCATTGGAAGGACTGATGCTGAAGCTGAAACTCCAATACTTTGGCCACCTGATGTGAAGAACTGACTCATTGGAAAAGACTCTGATGCTGGGAAAGATTGAAGGCAGGAAGATAAGGGATGACAGAGGATGAGATGGCTGGATGGCATCACCAACTCCGTGGACATGAGTTTGAGCAAGCTCCGGGAGTGGGTGATGGGCAGGGAAGCCTGGCATGCTGCAACCCATGGGGTCACAAATAGTCAGACACGACTGAGCGACTGAGCTGAACTGAACTGAGAGATTTAAGTGTAAACAGAGAAAATACAAATATGTGATCCAGTCCGGTCGGTCTCTTAAAAGAGACAGCTTGGTTTGCAGGATGACTATAATCCTCCCGCGGAGAGCACCGTAGAGCGGACTCTGGAACTCGGGCCCTGACTCAGCAGTTCTCACGGGTAATGCTTAGCCTCAGCTTCGGCCACACCTTGGAATCACCTTGAGATGTAGCGAGACCGGAGTCCTAACCCCAGAGGTTCTGACTTCACTGGCTCAGGAGACGGTCTGGGCATCAGGACTTTTCATGAACTCCGGGTCGTTTCTAACAGCCAGCAAGCTTTAGAACCACCGACGGAAAGTCACTTGCCCCCCCTTTAAGCTAAAAATGGGAGGCCCAGGTATTCATAATTTTTTTTTAATAAGCAGACGACTCTGGTGATTGATTTAAAGAATATGATGATAGCAGCATGATAAATTCTATAAATCTTTGTCACAGTGAAGAAAAATAAGACCCAAGAGGGAACCTCTGGCTACTTTATAGTCCAAATAAAAATGAGGTATTCCAGAGCAGTGGGCCTCAGAGCGCGGCCCCCGGGCCCAGCAGCAGTGCATTAGCTATCTTACTTGTTAGAAACCCCGGGGCTTGGGCTTCAGGGTCCTCCTTCATCAGCAGGTCTCTTGACAAGGCTGCCTGCCATGGGGTCTGAGGCCGACTCCAGTTTGAAAACCAGCACCCCAAGAGCAGAGTGCTGTATTCAGGAAGCCTGAGCAGTACTTTTTTTTTTTTTTAATTCCAAATTATAAAATCAAAATAAAAAAGTGTTTTCTATAATTGTGGTTGTTCAGTCACTCAGTCGTTTCCGACTCTTTGCAACCCCATGAGCTACAGAACTCCAGGCTTCCCTGTCCTTCACCATCTCCTGAAGTTTGCTCAAACTCATGTCCATTGAGTTGGTGATGCCATCCAGCCATCTTATTTTCTGCACATACTAATACACATTAATATCACACCAGTCTATTATAGGCTTACCCGGTGACTCAGACAGCAGAGAATCTGCCTGCAGTGCAGGAGACCGAGGTTCCATCGCTGGGTTGGTACGATCCCCTGGAGAAGGGAATGGCAACCCACTCCAGTATTCCTGCCTGGAGAATTCTATGGACAGAGGAGGCTGGTGGGCGACAGTACATGTGGTTGCAGAGAGTCTGGACACAACTGAGTGACTAACACGTTCACTTTCAGTGTATTATAATTTTACATGATGATAAAATCTAGTATCATTTTCTAAACTAGGGTTTGGTCACTTGAAACCCAATGATGTAAATTTTGTGAATGTCCTTTGCACTGTCATAGCATCTGGTAGCTCACACGGGATACATTATAGCTCCAAGCTGCAAATGAAGTATTTACTGTTGCATTTAAAAGTCTCTTGGTAGCATTGAAGTAGTAAGGTGGACACATTTGAGTAAAAAGACAAGATCAAATATGCAATATTTGAATTTCATGGATCTTGGTATTGAGCAAAGTCATTTTAAAGGGAAAGAAATTCCTTATAAGTAAAAGCTCAAGCTCTTCACCAAAGTCAGTTCCTCAGGGTGTAAGTTTCCCATTTAACAGCATAACCCAGCGGTGTTCAGCTCTCTTCCCTATGTTAGCAAGTTCTCAATAAAAACATTCTGAGTGACTTCTAAAGATTTATTTTGTCACATGCAAGGTTGTAAATACACAATCTTGTCAAGGAAGACATGCAAATTCTGCTTTAATGAACTGAAAGCAAAGCCGGTATTCGTCACACTGAATCCTCTGAGATCCATTAACATACCTTAATAATAATAATCTTCTTTGAGAAAGGTAAATGACCTTGTTAAATCACTTAACAAAGTTTGTTTCCTCCTTCCACAGATAATGTAAAAGCACATTCTGTCAGACCTATGTCCCATAAATCACAGACTCTAAATTATCATGGGATGAGTGTTTGAGGTTTCATTGTGTGTTGATTCCATCCCTTTATAAGTTTGGGTAGCAGATTCATGGTGTTTCTTAAGGGCTCCGGAAGCCCACACTTTGCAGCAAACGCTCTAATTACTTGCAGTTCTCTCACAGGCAGCTCTCATATATAATGACTTGGAAAAAACAACAGTATCATACCACATGAAGCTAGATATAGCAGGGATAGGCTCTTCTGAAAGTGAAAACTGCCTCCCCCCACCCAAGTACTTTCTGCAAAAGAGCAGTAAGGCATTGTTCTGCCAAGGTAAGACGGTGCCTCTGGGCTGTGAGAATCCACTAACGATGTTTGACTACTTGGTCAGAAGCACTGCTAGCTCTGAACTATTAGCTTCATTTCACACACCGCCTGTATTTACTTGACCTACATTCCTGAGTTATTGGCATAATAAAAGGTGATACTTTACGAGGACATTTTTTAGCCTCGAAAACCAAGCTACTCAGTAAGAAGATACAATCGAGAGAATTAAACTATGTGACAGAAGAGAATAAATAATAGAATGGAAAGCTTTATAGTTTTCTTCAGACACACCCACAGCCGAAAAGCTAATTTTAGAGCCGTAAAAGAAATAATAAGCCTGCATAGACCTATATAAAATGGATAATAATAATGCATTATTTTACTAGTATTTATGACAGTCATTTATGAGCATTCATGATGTGCCATTCATGATGTTCACTTTAAACACATTAGCCTGTTTGATCTACAGAAGTACACATATTATCCATCATTGAAAAATAGTGGAAGTGAGGCTCATAAGGATGAAGCAACTTTTCCAGCCATTCAGCTAGAGCTCGAGGAGAAGGACTCAGAAAGCCAAGGCAAACAGCCCAAATCACAGATGACCTAGTTGATACTCAGAGATTATGTAAATTTCCTAAACCCTCTTTATCCAATGCAGTTTGTTTTTATCATAAATGTGGTTCATATAGAGCAAGCTTACCTGCCCAGCTCATCAAACTTCATGATAAAAATCAAATATCATGGTCAGTTCAGTCACTCAGTCATGTCCGACTCTTTGTGATCCTATGGACTGCAGCACGCCAGGCCTCCATGTCCGTCACCAACTCACGGAGTATATTCAAACTCATGTCCATTGAGTCGGTGATGCCAGCGAACCATCTCATCCTCTGTCGTCTCCTTCTCCTCCCACCTTCAATCTTTCCCAGCATCAGAGTCTTTTCCAATGAATCAGTTCTTCATATCAGGTGGCCAAAGTATTGGAGTTTCAGTTTAAACATCAGTCCTTCCAATGAACATTCAGGACTGATTTCCTTTAGGATGTACTGGTTGGATCTCCTTGCAGTCCAAGGGACTCTCAAGAGTCTTCTCCAATGCCACAGTTCAAAAGCATCAATTCTTTGGTGCTCAGCTTTCTTTATGGTCCAACTCTCACAGCCATACATGACTACTGGAAAGACCATAGCTTTGACTAGACAGACCTTTGTTGGCAAAGTAATGTCTCTGTTTTTTAATATGCTGTCTAGGTTGGTCATAGCTTTTCTTCCAAGGAGCAAATATCTTTTAATTTCTGCAATCACCATCTGCAGTGATTTTTGACCAAAAAAATAAAGTCTCTCACTGTTTCTATTGTTTCCCCATCTATTTACCATGAAATGCCATGAAGCATTTCGCGTGATGTATTCTGCATATGAGTTAAATAAGTAGGGTGACAATATAAAGCCTTGACGTACTCCTTTGTCGATTTGGAAGCAGTCTGTTGCTTCCTGGCCTGCATACAGATTTCTCAGGAGGCAGGCTAGGTGGTCTGATATTCCCATCTCTTTAAGAATTATCCACAGTTTGTTGTGATCCACACAGGCTTATTGTTGGTGAATACCAATTCTTTTTCACGATGGATAGGACATCTGCATGGAGAACTAAGAAAGGCGTGCAGTACAGTGGTTCACTCTAAGGAGTAGAAGGACGCGTGCTCTTCTCCTGTGAGAACTCCAAAACTACAACTCGCTGCTGAATGACAGTTGACTGGAGAATGTTGGATCCCACCAAAAAAAGATACCCCGCATCCAAGGGCAAAGGAGAGGCCCCAGTAAGATGGTAGGAGGGGTGAAATCACATTTAGAATCAATCCCCGTACCCACCAGAGATGCTCAGAGCGCTCAGAGAGACCTTGTGCGCACCAGGGCGCAGCCACCCCCGCGGAGACTGAGACAGGACTGTGAGTGTCTCCTGTGAAGGTCCAGTCGGCAGCGGCTGGCCGCAGGGGCAGGGGCTCTGGGCACAGCAGCCCTGGGCGTGGCATCAGCCCCCTTGTAGGAGGTCGCCACTAACCCACAGTAGAGCTGCCAGGACGTATGCAGGACTGGGGAAACGGACTCTTTGAGGAGCAAACAGAAACTTGTGTGCACCAGGACCCAGGAGATAGGAGCAGTGACCCCAAGGAGGCTGACCCAGGCTTGCCGGGGGAGTCCAGGTGTCTCCAGCGGAGGTGTGATCAGTGGTGGCCTCCTGCAGTATCAGGGACACTGAGTGTAGCAGTGCATGCATGGGAACTCTGGATGGAGCTCGCTGTTATCTTCATTACCTCCACCATAGTTTGGCCTCAGGTCAAACAACAGGGAGGGAACACAGCCTGGCCAGTCAACAGAAAATTGGATTAAATATTTACTGAGCATGGCCCTGCCCATCAGAACAAGACCCAGTTCCCCCCTCTGTCAGTCTCTCCCATCAGGAAGTTTCCATAAGCTTCTTTTCCTTCTCCATCAGAGGGCAGACAGAATGAAAACCACAGTCACAGAAAACTAACCAATCTGATCACATGGACCACAGCCTTGTCTAACTCAATGAAACTATGAACCATGCTGTGTAGGGCCACCCAAGATGGATGGGTCACAGTGGAGAGTTCCAACAAAATGTGGTCCACTGGAGAAGGGAATGGCAAACCACTTCAGTATTCTTGCCTGAAGAACCCCATGAACAGCATGAAAAGGCAAAAAGATAGGACACTGAAAGAGGAACTCCCTAGGTCAGTAGGTACCCAATATGCTACTGAGATTAGTGGAGAAATAACTCCAGAAAGAATGAAGGGATGGAGCCAAAGCAAAAACAATACCCAGTTGTGGATGTGACTGGTGATGGAAGTAAAGTCTGATGTTGTAAAGAGCAATATCACATAGGAACCTGGAACATTAGGTCCATGAATCAAGACAAATTGAAAGTGGTCAAACAGGAGATGGCAAGAGTGAACATTGACATTTTAGGAACCAGTGAACTAAAATGGACTGGAATGGGTGAATTTAACTCAGATGACCATTTTATCTACTACTGTGGGCAGGAATTCCTTAGAAGAAATGGAGTAGCCATCTGCAGTACTTGGATGCAGTCTCTAAAAAGAAAGAATGATCTCTGTTCATTTCCAAGGCAAACCATTCAATATCACGGTAACCCACATCTATGCCCCAACTAGTAACGCTGAAGAAGCTGAATTTGAATGGTTCCATGAAGACCTACAAGACCTTTTATAACTCACACCCCAAAAAGATGTCCTTTTCATTATAGGGGACTGGAATGAAAAAGTAGGAAGCCAAGAAATACCTGAAATAACTGGCAAATTTGGCCTTGGAGTATGGAATGAAGCAGGACAAAGTCTAACAGAGTTTTGCCAAGAGCATGCACTGGTCATAGCAAACACCCTCTTCCAACAACACAAGAGAAGACTCTACACATGGACATCACCAGATGGTCGACACCGAAATCAGATTGATTATATTCTTTGCAGCCAAAGATGGAGAAGCTCTGTACAGTCAGCAAAAACAAGACTGGGAGCTGACTGTGGCTCAGATCACGAACTCTTTATTGCAAAATTCAGGCATAAATTGAAGAAAGTAGGGAAAACCACTAGACCATTCAAGAATGGTTTAAATCATATCCCTTATGATTATTCAGTAGAAGTGACAAATAGATTCAAGTGATTAGATCTGAAAGACAGAGTGCCTGAAGAACTATGGTTCATGACATTGTACAACAGGCAGTGATCAAAGCCATCCCCAAGAAAAAGAAACACAAAAAGACAAAATGGTTGTCTGAGGAGGCCTTAAAGTAGCTGAGAAAAGAAGAGAAACTAAAGGCAAAAGAGAAATGGAAAGATATACCCACTCGAATGCAGAGTTCCAAAGAATAGCAAGGAGAGATAAGAAAGCCTTCGTCAGTGATCAGTGCAAATAAATAGAGGAAAATAATAGAATGGGAAAGACTAGAGATCTTTTCAGGAAAATTAGAGATACCAAGGGAACATTTCATGCAAAGACGGGCACAATAAAGGACAGAAATGGTATGAACCTAACAGAAGCAGAAGATATTAAGAAGAGGTGGCAAGAATACACAGAAGAACTATACAAAAGAGAACTTCAAGACCCAGATAATCACAAATATATGATCACTTACCTAGAGCCAGACATCCTGGAATGCGAAGTCAAGTGGGCCTTAGGAAGCACCACTCCAAACAAAGCTAGTGGAGGTGATGGAATTCCAGTTGAGCTATTTCAAATCCTAAAAGATGATGCTGTGAAAGTGCTGCACTCAATATGCCAGCAAATTTGGAAAACTCAGCAGTGGCCACAGGACTGGAAAAGGTCCGTTTTCATTCCAATCCCAAAGAAAGGCAATGCCAAAGAATGCTCAAACTACCACACAATTGCACTCATCTCACACGCTAGCCAAGTAATGCTCAAAATTCTCCAAGCCAGGCTTCAAAAGTATGTGAATCATGAACTTCCAGATGTTCAAGCTGGATTTCGAAAAGGCAGAAGAACCAGAGATCAAATTGCCAATATCCATTGGATCATCGAAAAAAATATCATGGTACCCTTTCTTTAAAGATCTCGGTTGTTGAACTCTAGGTTTTCAAAATGGGAACAAAAGAACTAGTTGAGAACTAAACTATGAAATAAATGCTCTCTGGGTTGTTGTATGCATGCATATATGTATGCAAATCATATATACAACATTTATATCATTGAGGCATAGTCATTATCTGGAACTCTTGTATTCATTGTGAGAGTCCTGTTTCTTTGCTACAAAATCTAAGGTCCATGACCCAGCAGCATGGACCTTTTTTGGTAGCTCCTCGGAAATGTAGAATCTCCCCTAGACACTGTGAATGAGAATCTGCATTTTGAGTAAGACTTCCTGGTGATTCATGTGCACATTAGAGTTTGAGAATTACTGTTAACTCAGTATGTTCACGTCATGCTGATGTCTGGGTCCGGCTGTCCACTTCCTTGGATCTGCACAGATACACTTCATTTCTTTCTCAGCTGGCAACATGAGTCCTGTCTTCAAATTCTGGACTTTCTGCATCAATCATCCTGACATATATTTACTGTGTTCCTTTGCAAGGCCTTTTTGTTTTCTGAGTTACATCCTTGTTGAACTGCTGCTGTCTTCTAGGCTTTAGTAGAACCTCCTTAGCTTCTTACCTTATCTGCACCATTAAATTTCCCCAACTCCAGAGTTACATCCCATTTGGCTAAACATTGGTTTGTTCTGGGAAATATAGGTTTAAAGACTATGATTTGATGACCATTCTTTGTGTGTTGAATGTGAATACTCTTTATCGATAATTATTTATACTTCAATATGAATGTCTTTATCGATATTTCTCATCGCCAAGAGGGAATTCTCAAAAAATGCAGACAAATGTTTAAGATGAGTATTTTGACGTTTATTCACTTATTCTTTCATCTAAACACTTAGCAAGTAATGAGCATCTACAATGGTAGAAAATAAAAGGTATGTTATGCAATATAATCAAATGCTGAGATTTATTTTAAAAAGAATGTTAATTATTTTCAACATTTAGTTTGATGACATTGAAAGAAATGAGACAAGTGATGACATATATCACCTCCTTCTTGAGTGTTCCTCGCCTCCCCCTCCCACCCCCTAGACCAGCACAGAAAGTGCACCTTTTAAATGATACTCTCTAATCCACTATGAGTAAGTTATTCTGCTCTAACGTGGGCTCCCGTCATGGTTTTATGGTACAAGCGTCTAGGATTTTGAGAACGGTAGACTCAATATTTATGTGTGTTTTTAAACATGGACACCCCTTTGCAGCCATATTATTTGCATATATTTCACATATTTGTACACAAAGTGAGGGAAAGTCAGAGAAGTGAGAGTCAGCTAAGTGGAGTGGGAGGTAGGGTGATATTCTTCCGCATCCATTAGGCTCCAGAAATTCTGGAAACAACCAAGGCCAGCGGTACTGGAGCTAGCGCTCAGTCTGAACTGAAGTTAGGTGTGTCTTAGGCCAGGAGAGCTGTCGGTTCGACACGGCCTGATTTGTAGTGACGGATGTTACAGGGCCCTTGGAAGTAGGAAAAGGCCCTTTAGAAGGAAACGCAGCTGCCTGCCTCACGCAGGATGGGCTGTCGGAGGACACACAGCACGAGGAGGACGGGGAGAGAACGCTCCTTCAAGCGCGCCGAGGCTGGAGTCAGTGGCAGAAGGTGCCTGCGTCCCCCTTGTCAGGGTGTTGGCACGCCTTGGGTCGGCAGCGGTGGTGAAGGAAAACCCTCCCTCCTCTGTCTCTTGTCCACTTTCCGTTCTTATGAGCCTAGTGTTAGATCAGGATATCACATTGGCCCAAATTTTGTACTGATTTGTGTCACTTTGATCATGTTTTCAGTATCAAATCTGTTGTATTTACTGCATTTTTAAGACTTTGAACCGCCCCAGTTTGCTCATAGAGATATCCTGCCTCTAGGACTCAGAATTCATAAACATTTCTTTCCCTGGTGGTACTATTTCTAATTATTTGAATGCCCAACTATGAGTTAAGACATTCTACGGCAATTTCAACTCTTTTTCAAGAGGGATTAGCTATCAGTGTAGAAAAGTATTAACATTTCCTAATATCACTTGGATGTTTGCCCTAGTATTCAGTCTACTTTTCTGTATATTTGAAATACTTCATACCTTAAAGATATAAACCACACTTATAAAGCGGTAAAACGGTTATTTAGTTCGTGCGTTCAGGTGGTCTAGCTTCAGGGCTGGTTTAAGTTAACTGTGCAGCTCTGCCTTCCAGGTATGGTATGGCTTTCCTCTTTCTCATAGAGTTGCTGGACCTTTTCCCGCCTCGCTCGCCTGATTGTGTGTGAGGCCCCCGGGGGGTGCTGCGAGGCGGTCAGAGCCGCGTACCCCAGCCCGCCACTGTAGCAAGGGGATGAGCTCACCTTGATAGGCGTAGGCATAAAGATTCTACCCCAAATGCACCCATTCCGTACAGCAGAGAGCGGAAGGCTCTTGAGGAGGCAACGCACGTTCACTACAGTCTCTACTGAAGCCACATCCACCCAGGACTGTTGGGTGGGTCCCCCCACCGTGTTCCATCTCACTCTCCCAGCTAGACTTTAGGGAGCAATGCTGCCTGGACAGTGATTTTGGTGCCAAACTCTTTCCAATCAATTCTAATTGGCCCAATTCTCCCCACACTCACTTTAATTAATTGCACTTACCTGAATTTCCACTCTTCACATGAGCATTTACCTGTTTTCCAGGTCATATTAGAAACATCATCAAATTACAGCACATTGAGTGGTATGCATGAAGGCAATTAGATAAATGTATTTTCATGAGCAGTGACCAATGCCCCTAAATGAAAATATTTCCTTATTTCTGAATACAGCAAAATGGTAATTATTCTAAATTTTCCAGTTTATAATGAGAGAGTGTGTTGATAAGTTTCAAATACCTGTACTATGGTGTGATTAAAAAAAAAAATAGAGCTTGCTTTGAAAGCAGTCTGTTTCCTTAGGTGTTCCAGATGTACCAAAGCTGCTTCTGTGAATAGACTAGTGAGCTGCTCCACCTTATTGGTTTGGCAGCATGAACTCAACTAGTTTAGTTTGACCTTGAACTGACAGTTCAAGCTCTGCTCTTTGGCTGCTCCACACTGCATCTTTTAAGCATTGTATGATATGGAGGTGTCCTAATCAAACCTTTGCCATGAATCAGCCATAAAAATAAGCGCTGGCAGATGTGCCTAGCGACTAAAAGAAATCAAGTCAACTAAATGAGAATCAAGCAGCGAATCTAAAGGGATGTTATTACATTCTGCCCCTTTTCATTTGGTTTGACAGGAATATCCGAATAGGGACTCTGACTAAAGTTGCTACAGACAGATGTTCAAATTCCCTTAGCCTAGCCTTCCCTGGAGCAGCAAAAAGCTGTTGCAGTTGAATTGCCCTGGGTACCAGTGGCTGAAATTAATATGTGATTTTTGAAGCAAAAGTTAGAGAAAATATTTGTGAGCCTGGCATTGAAAACTATTAAGATTTTATTAAACCTGATGATGAAAATGTTAAATCTAATACAGAGAGGTTGCTTGATCTGTTCCCAGGAGCGGTTTGATGCTAGCCGTGTAAACGTCTCCCTTTCTGACGCTGATGGGGGTGAATCTGTACTCATCCAGTTGATGAAAGCGGGCAGGGATTTCTTAGGGGAATAATCAGCTTACAAAAGTAGACAATATTGTGTGTTTTTAAAAATTGAACTTGCCTGGTAAAAATTTTAACTGATCTGTAAAGCTATATTTTGCATCAGGGGTTGTCAAGCCACAGCCTGCAGGCCAGCTCTGTTTGACACCTTCCTTGTAAACACAGCTTAACTGGGACAGGGCCCCACCCGTTTGTCCACACGTGGCGGATTGTGCAAGGACAGAGTCGGGTATTTGTGATGGGGATCGTGTCACCACAAAGCCTAAAATATTCAGTGTCTGGCCCTTGACAGAAAAAATGCATTGAACCTTGATCAATATCAACTTTTTTCAGAAAGACAAACACCATGTGATATCACTTACATGTGGAATGTAAAATATGACACAAATGCATTTATCGATGAGACAGAAGCAGCGCTCAGACATGGAGAACAGAATTGCAGTTGACAGGGGGGTGGGAGGGAGGGATGGACAGGGAGCCTGTGATTAGCAGATGCCAACTATTAAGTACGCTTGCGTGCGGAGCTTAGTCAGGTCAGTCGTGTCCGACTCTTTGGCGACCCCGTGGAACGCAGCCCACCGGGCTCCTCTGTCCGTGGGACTCTCCAGGCAGGAATCCTGGAGTGAGTTGCCATGCCCTCCTCCAGGGGATCTTCCCAATCCAGGGAGCAAACCCGGGTCTGCTGCATCGCAGGTGGATTCTTTGCCATGAGCCACCCTAAATGACGAGGTTCTACTGTGAGGCACAAGGGATTTATACTCAATATCCCGTGATGAGCCATAACAGAAAAGAATATGAAAAAGAACATATGTGTACATATAAATGAATCACTTCACCGTACAGCAGAAATTAATACAACATTGTAAACCAGCTACACTTCGACAAAGTAAATTTAAACAAATAGCCTCTTTCAGAAATACCTCTTTCTTTGCAGAAAAGAATGTATGTCTGCAGTGGTCAGTGTGCTATTTCAACATTCATAATTATTATTAATTTCATATTTTTTTACCCAGAAGAGAGCCTCACTATTGCTAAAAGTTTCTGAGTCCCAAAAAGTGGGTCCCAAGTTTTGTTTTGTTTTTTTCCTCTTCTTTTTTGAGTTTTGATACTTTGTCAACTCAAACTCTGTCTCAAATGATTTCCCCATTTCAGCAGGATGCAGAGCGTGACATCCGCCGTGTCCCGGGGAAGCGCGGCATACATAATGTATGAATCTTCAGCAAGATCTGAGCCCTTGAATACGCAATTACACTTTGGGCTTAAAATGGAAAGCGCCACGTTTGGAAGCAACTCGAAGTTTCCCAAAATATTTGTTTGCAGTTCTAATTTCAATAATTAACATACGGATTAAAACGTTTTTCTTATCTTCGAATTCCAGCAGTGAGGTCAACACCTCATAACTACAGGGGAAGAAAATGCCTTTAGAACTTCTAGAATTAGAGCCAGCAATAAAGTCTCAGTGCAGGCCGTGTGCAAAGAGGCTTCAGCCGCTGAGCCATGGGCCTGCACCCTGACGTGGCCTGAGACGTGCTGTTTTCTTTCTTTTCTCTTGAGTGTCCTATTCAGCGGACCTCTGACAAGAGCTACGGGAGGAAAAGCAGAATGTTCTTTTCATCCCCAGGACCATGAAACGGGCAACTCAGTTCCTCCCTTTATTGTTTATCCATCTTTTTCTGTTCATTTCTTCCCAAACCCAACTACCGAAGAGGAGCGTTCTGGCCAAATGTGCATGGCCCCTGACTCTCCAACTCATGGGTTTTCCAGCGGCTGTGTCTGCCCCTTGCTTTCTTCCTGAAGCAAAAGTAAATCGACGGACAGAGGGTAAAGGGCACTTTTGCTGAGAGAACTTCTGTGAGGCTCTGGGCTCCCTGGCTCAGAAAGGCTCAGCTGCTGCTTTGCCGTCTTCATCTCCTCCCTGTGTTTCCTTACTGTTAATATTGACAGGAAGCATCAATGCCACTTCCAGGCGGTCTTGCTACTGGAAAGAATCCCTTTCTCCAATCTCAGATATGAAAGTTGAGGTTTGCTTTTTTCTTGTGCCACAGGCAGAGTTGATGGCTGTGATGTTGGCTATTCTGACATCACATCAGTTCCCAGATCTCTTGGCATAAAGCAGAGCCCACCACGAGTGGGGCTGACCATCCAGGAAAGCAGGCGCCATGTGGCGTTGACAGCGTGGTCCTGTGGCTGGATCAGCGGTCACTGTGACACCCTCTGCTTTGCCTGTGTGCTAGATGTCACTATGGCAGGCAGCTGATTAATAATCCAGCTCATGAACGCCAGCCAGTTTAACAGAGAACTTAGAACCATGAAACTGGAGGACATGGAAATATATCTACCTATTTTAATTCGATCAAAGGCTCCACTGTATAAATAACCCTTCCTCAGTGGCTCCTGCTAGAACCTTTGAATCTGCCTCTTTACCTTAACCCTTCTCAGACTTGCCTCTTCTGAGTTTTATTTGGATTTTTATACCCTTGGCATTTAAACAAATATTATTTGGGTATAGTTGATTTACAATATTTCTAGTATACAGTAAAGTGATTTAGTTTTACATGTATATATATTCTTTTTCAGATTCTTTTCCATTATAGTCTGTTACAAGATATTGAATATAGTTCCCTGTGCTGTATAGTAGGTCCTCACTTTTTTCCCCCTCATTTGTTTTATATATAGTAGTGTATATCTCTTATTCCCAAATACCTAATTTATTCCTCCTCCCTTCCCCCTTTCATAAGCGTAACTTTGTTTTCTATGTCTGTGGGTATATTTCTGTTTTGTAAATAAGTTCATTTGTATTATTTTATAGGTTCCATATATAAGAGATATCATATGATATTTGTCTTTCTCTATCTGACTTCATTTGGCTTTCCCAGGTGTTGCTAAAGGTAAAGAACTCACCTCCCAATGCAGGAGACATAAGAGATGCAGGTTCGATCCCTGGGAAGATCCCCTGGAGAAGGGAATGGCAACCCACTCCAGTGTTCTTGCCTGGAGAATCCCATGGACAGAGGAGCCTGGCGGGCTGCAGGACTGAGCGACTTAGGGCGCACGCTTGTGTCCGACTTCACTTAGTATGATAATCTCTACCCACCCATCCTTCTGCAAATGATATTATTTAATTCTTTTCATGACTGAACAGTATTCCATGTGTCTGTGCTTTTATATATGTCTCTCTCACATCTTTACCCATTTACCTGTTGATGGACATTTAGATTGCCTCCATGTTTTTGCGATTATAAATAGTCCTACAATGAACATAGGGGTGCATGTATCTTTTTGAATTAGAGTTTTTTATCTTTTCCATATATATGCCCAGGAGTGGGATTCCTGGATCTTATAGCAACTCTATTTTTAATTATGTAAGGAACCTCTGCACCCTTGGCAATTTTGAAGTTCTCTGAGATTAAAACAATCATTGAAACTTATTTCTAGGTTTCTTTTACACCACATTTTGAGGAAATTGCCGTGCTTTCTTCCAGGGCTATTTGCTAAGCTCCTCTGCGCTGCTGTTTTCCGCCTGCCCCTCCGATCCGCTCCTGTTCTTCTCCCCACTGCTTGCCCTGGGGGGCTGCCCTCTGGCCTGAGTTGCTGGGCTCCCTTGACCTTGGCTTTCCACGGCTTGGCAGGGGATGACTGCCGCAGGAGACGCAAAGCCGGAGAGGATGGCGGGCAGGGCGTGTTGCCCTGCCTGCTCCTGCTGCCGGCTGTGTGCCCAGGCTGTCTCTTTCCCTCCTGGACCGCAGCTCCTGGGGGCAGCTCCCCGCCGGGGCCTCAGCCCGCCTTGGCCCGGGACCTCTGCGGGCTCCCGCGTCCTCCTGGGGCCTCCGCACTGTTGGTTCTGGGTACCCCCAATGTGCTGTGGTTTCCTATCTCCATACGGAGTCTGCACAAAAAATAGAAGAAGAAAAGGAATAACCCCCACCCCACCCCCCAAAACAACCCTGCTCTTTGAGTCGAATTCTATTTTCTGCTGGGACCGGAACCATAAACCTTACTGTGTGCTAGGAATTGTAATAGCTGAGAACACAGTGAATAACAGCATCAGAAAACCCCGACCCCGTCTCATCAGTCCTTTATGGGGGAGAATGACAATAAAAATACAGAAATGCATCAATGAATAATATGTCAATGATGCTATCAGGTGATGTAAAAAAGACCAAATGGAGAGGTAGCAAAGGCTGAGATCAGGTTATCAGAGTTTTAAACATAGCGATGAGGGGAGGTCTAGATGGGAAATGGACATGTTTGTATTTCTGTTTTACATAGTATTCTTACGTGGAATCAGGTAGACTGTTCAAAGGGCTCCTACTTCCCTTAGCTCCACCTAGAACTTCTCCCTTGAGGTGTATTTTTATTTTATGTCTGTGAGTTTTGTTTTTAAGATTTCTGATGTGATCACTTGGAATCAATGTCTAAATTTCTTTTGAAACCATCATTGAAGAACATTGCCTTGCGTTTGCTCAAAATGCGTCTGTGAGCAGGTTGTTCCTCCTCTGTCTTCTCAGGGGCACAGGGGCAAGAGGAAAAATGGGTCAACTTGTTAGAATCTCGGCAAAACGTGATGGTGGCTTGCAGGGGGTGGCAAATGGTGGAAGAGAGGAGACGCAGTCAGATCCTGAATTTATTTCGAGCTTGAAATGATGGATTATACATAGTGTGTGGAAAAAAATTGGGAAAGAAGTGCAAACGTCTGAGACTTTGTGCCCGGGCAGTTGATGGGATGAAACTTGCAGTTAGAGCAGGTTCTGAAGGGAAGAGCCGGCGTTCCGGCCTGCGCGGGCTGACTTGGCTAGTTACATGAGATGCCTCGGGCGTAATTGAGTTTGAAGTTCACAGAAGGGTGCAGAAAGAAGAGAAAAAATAGAGAGTGTCACATAAAACCAAGGAGCTGGATGGCAGGGGGTGGAGGCCCGTGGAGAAGTAGAGAGGTCCGTGGACATAACCAACAGCTGCACTTCTGTTGTTGAAACACAGTCAATAAAAATGCCTGCGAAGAAACGGCCAGAAAGAAAGACAGACCACTGGGAAGGTCTGGTGTCACGTGCCTGACTGCCGCTGGAGGGCTTGTCCAGAAGGAGTTACCCACGAGGAGCGTTTTGTAATGTCTACTCTTCCAGCTATACGTGGGGGAGAAAGGCCCTGAAAAGCAGATGAAATGCACGCATACTATGTGCATATGTGTGTGTATACACACGGCCTCCAGGTGGCTCCGTGGTAGAGAATCTGCCTGCGAATGCAGGAGGCACAGGGGACGAGGGGTCTGTCCTCCATCGGGAAGGCCCCCTGGGGGGGCAACGGCAGCCCACTCCAGTGTTCTTGCTGGGAAATCCCATGGACAGGAGGGTCTGGCAGGCTGCAGTCCATGGGGTCACAAAGAGTCAACACGGCCTACTGACTGAGCATACACTCACGTATACACATTAGTATGTGTATATCTCCATGATATATATCAATAAACATAAGCATGCACGTGCACTATTTACATGTACATACATAAACGTATATATACACAGGATACACACGAATGTTACATGCACTATATATGTACCTACATAAACATAGATGTATATACACACATGCGCTGTAACTCACAGAATAAATATATTCTACGTATGTCTGTGTGAAGAAAGATTGGTTTCATCCAGTCCTGTGTTTGGTACTATGTTTTTATCAGCTACCTCTTCTCAAAACCTTTAACAAATGTAAGTAAACAGACTTAACATCAGTGTATATTAGAGTTATCACCACAGCTCGTTCACATGATCTAGATTGGCCCATAGCCCTTCAGTTATATTTACATTTAACAGAAGTTTACATGTCATCATGTAACGTTGACCCTGAAAACAAGTCCTCATTCTCTACACCTTGCCCAAACAGTAAAGGAAAAGTCTGCGTGAATAGACACTTTCTGTAAGTAGGAGGGCTCCAGTTCTGTACTGGCCTATAACTCACGTGGATGACTTTTCCTGAAATGTGCAGGAAGGAGGGATCTAGAAAGCTGCTTTCATCAGACTATGATCAATGCAGTGATCGTAATTTCCTGTGAAAACAGGAGAGAAATGAAATGCAGACTCACAGAGTTGAAACGCTAGAAATGGCAGGGAAAGCCTTAGTTGCGCAGAGCGCGGGTAACCTGGGCCCGAGTGCCTTTTACCTTCAGAAGAAGCCCCGCCTCTGAGAGGACGTGGCCCTGAGCATCTCGCCCTGTGCCAAGCTGTGATTGATCCCCTGGGGGTGCAGATGCAATCTCGGCTGGAGCTAGGCGGGGTGCGACGCCCAAGTGCAATTATTCTTCAACGGAAGCCTTAAAGGGAGGAAAACAAGTCATTCTGAGCCCTGTGAGGACTAGATTATAAACAAATCCTAGAGTAACGATACGCTAAATTACTTTCCAGGATGGATATGGGAATGGGCTTGGGGACTGGTAATGTGGCTTCTGGCAACAATATCACTCATTTATTAAAAGACCTAGACTACTCAGCACTCTGTAATGGCCTCTGCGGGGAAAGAGTCTAGGAAGAGAGTGGATGTATTTCTGTGTATGAC